>NC_056751.1:233043988-233301671 GCF_019279795.1 Protopterus annectens | reverse complement strand
AAGCATATATGAGTGGGTTTGTGTGGTGCAGCGTGGTGCTCAGCAGTGCTTATACATAGCTCAGAGATATATGTGAAGGTATACCAGAGTTTCATATATCCATGTAGCCAAATGGGTAGAATTACAGCCTCATGAGCAGTAGGTGCAGTGTTTGAATACATGGAAGGGAAAATAAGCATTTATTTTTGAAATACAGATTATGGCAATTATTTTTAAATTCTGGCCCTGTGCACTCTGCTAAGCTCTTCTAAGATCTGCTAAGACCTGCTAAGCATAGCATAAACACAATAACGGCTGAAAATGTTTATGCACTGCTTGGCTCTGCTTAGCTGGTTTGCGCATGGCTAAGCACTGCTAAGCATACGGGTCTTCGGGTTTTTGCACTGCTTAGCTCAGCTGTGCTGGTTTGTGCACTGCTAAGTGATGCTATGCATTTTTAAATATTCCCCAGTGGCATGTAAAGATGGGAAAACAGGCTATATTAAGCGCAATAGGTGGGAATACAGCATAATCTGTTGGAATTCTGTCACTGAAGGATACTATGGCAGGCATTGATGATGGTTCATGCTTTCTGGCACAGCTTTAGGGCATCCTAGAGTCCAGCATCATGGTCAGGCTATCTGTAAAAAAACATAAAAGCCAGCTTCTGCAGGGAGGTTACCAAGGCTCAGAGTGCAAGGTAGAGGCCTGGGTTAGGCTGGCAAAGGGATCTTACCAGTGCAACTGGTATCTCCCGCACAGGTGAACAATGTTGGCACCACTACAATGACCTGAAGATATGTAAGGGGGATCTCTTGGATACCTGGGTCCAAGAAGTTTGGGCAGGGGATGTCCAACATATATGTAAGTACTTTCACCTATGTTCGACTAATATCTAATCTGAATGTCTGCTAAACTGGTATGCATAAATAGTGTTCTTCTCTCCTAACAACTGCAGAGGAGAGGGCTAACACCCTCAAGATGCATGCCAGGTGCTTGGTGAGGTTGCGCCATGAGTGTGGTGAGTACAGATGTGTTATGCTAACTATATTCAAATAAGAAAAAGAGTAAAACCTTAATTGTAATTAGGTATATACAGTAAAGATTATATTGCAATGAATGTGGACTTAGAGCTGCACTGCAATAAGTGAATACTGCCAATTGTAGTGCAATAAGCAGGGAAGACTAAAGCATTAACTGTAAGAAAGTATTTACAATAAAGTTTCTAGTGCAATAAGTATGGAATTACAGCTGTATTGCAATACCTGCACAATCACAACTGTTGTGCAATAAAAACTCAAAACTATTCCAGGAACTGCATGAAGGTATTTTCAATAAAGTATGTTATGCAATAAGTGTGGAAGTAGAACTGTTTTGCAAAAAATGAATTATGACAACTGTTGTGTAATAAAAACATGAAACAATACCAGAATCCGCAGGAAGGTATAGCCAATAAAGTCTGTTGTGCAATAAGTGTGGATTCAGAGCTGTTTTGCAAGAAATGAGTTATGACAACTGTGACACCCGTGCACTGGCCCAGCAATCAAGAAGCCTCAATCCTCACCACTAACACCAGTGAGGGGCATCCACATAGGGGAGGATAACAAATACACACACAGTAAAGTACAATTTCCCTTAAGAGCACACAGAGATCACAGTCAGTCTGGGGCTGGTTTCTCCCTTTTTCTCCATATCCCCAATAAAACTCCCCTCTGGCACAGTTATAAGGTCCAGATCTCAGCCTAGTGGTCAAGCTAAAACCTCCAGCACCCTCTCTGTCCAACCAGTGCTTCGTGTCCCTGCCCAAGTGGCTGACACACACACTTTGTGATATGAGTTATATATAAACACACAGACATTCCCAAGGAAGGCTGGCACAGATTCTCCAGCTATGCCTCTTCTCTGCCAGGCTATAAGGTAGTAATCACCACCACCGGCCACTAATGTCAGCTACTAATTAGTCCCTTATCAAAGGGTGTCCAATTATTACTGTGCAATGTTATTATCCAACTGGTAAGTGTGACTGAACAGCAAGACTTATTTGGGCTGGCTTGGACAATATCACTATATACATGCAATATACTCTAGAGCTTAAATTATCTCCACTTAAAACAGCCACAGTTGAAAGGTTTAAAAATATTTAATAATAAATAATAAGAACACAATACAATATTTCTTACTACACAGTACTAGTCAAGAGTTCAGAGATCACAGATAAATGCTTAAAATAATACAGTAGAATAATTCTTGCATCAGCACAGAAGAAATAACTAGTCTAATCTTCCTATTTCCTAGCTATATCTAAGAGAAAACACAGTTCTAAAATAAACTTACATATAGAGCATAGGCAGAGTGCTGGTGATGTTGGCTGTTCTCAAGACAAATGCTTAAATGCTCTGATTCTCTCTGTCCTTAAATTGATAACACAGTACCACTGACTCATTTCAGATTGCATCATTATTTTCTGTTTCAAAGGCTAACAGAAGCTCAGAGTGTAACAGGACTTTTGATTTTGCACCTGGTCAGGAAGCTACAGCAATAAAAGACATTATACATGCAAATTCTAGCAATTAACTCCAGTCTCAAAACAAAAGCAAGAATTCCTTCATCCAGACATCTTGGATCCGGGTTTTGTGATCAAACAATTACACAATGCTTGACTTATCAGCTTTCCTACAGCAGAGCGCACTGTTGTTACATTTTTGCAGTTCCACATTTAACACAATTTCTTCCATTTAAGAGAACAAGCCTGTGGCTTATATTAATATTTACAAATGACAGAATTATCTACAAAATTTTATCTGGCTAGGCTGGCAGCCTTCACATATCTTCCACCCCAGAGAACTCAAGCTAGTTTTTCAAGTGACTATCTGAGTATACCTTACCCCATTCCCTATCTTGAGAGCCCATATTCACTGGCATTGCTAATCCCACTTCAGTGGTGCACTGACATATCATATGCTTGCAACCCTAGGCTCCATCTTACCAACTTGGCATTTTGCTGGCTGGCTCTGTTTAACCATGTTAGGGGATTGTGATCTGTCACTACAGTGAATTTTCTTCCATACAGATAAGGCTGACGTTTCTGCAGTGCACACACTATGGCTAGATATTCCTTTTCTACAGCTGTATAGCATTCCTCCCTGGGTTGGAGCTTATGATGGAGATAAACCACTGGGTGCTTTTCTCCCTCTGAAAAAATCTGGCTAAGTACAGCCCCCACCCCATGGTTTGAAGCATCCACCTACACAACAAATTCTTTTCAGTAATCTGGACTGGCTTCTGGAATGCCTGCTCACATGCTCTGGTCCACACTAACTTATCTGGCCTGTTCTTCCTTGTCAGGTCTGTGAGGGGAGCAGCTATGGTACTATAATTGGGGAAAACTTTATGTAGTACCCTGCTGTCCCTAAGAATGCCCTCACCTGCTTTTGGTAACAGGTGCAGGCCATGCCTGAATGGCTTCCACTTTGGCAGGTTCTGGCCTGATCTTACCACTCCCCACTCTATGTCCCAGGTAGGAGACATCTGCCATATCCACCTGCCATTTGCGGGCTTAATGGTCAACCCTGCCCTCTGTAGTCTGCCCAGCACCTCCCTGACATGCTGAAGGTGTTCTTGCCAGGAATGGCTGTAGATGGCAATATCATCTAGATAAGCAAGGGCAAACCCTCATGCTCCTGCTAGGATGTAATCTACTAGCCTCTGGAAAGTTGCTGGGGCATTTTTCATCCCAAAGGGCATCTTTGTCAACTCATACAAGCCAAAAGGAGTCACAAAGGCTGACCTTTGTCTAGCGCTGAAAGTCAAGGGCACCTGCCAGTAACCCTTGGTAAGATCAATGGTGGTAAGATACTTAACCCCACCCGGCTGCTCTAGGGCCTCATCTGTCTCAGGCATGGGGTAAGCATCTGACTCTGTGTGACTATTTAATTTCCTGTAGTCTATACAGAACCTGGTGCTGCCATCCTCCTTGGGCACCAGCACCACTGGGGAGGCCCAGGGACTGTTTGACTCTTGAATTACCCCTAGTTCCAACATCTCATGTACCTCCTCCCTCAGTGACTGTTTGACTCTCTCAGGCACCTTATAAGGGGCCTGCTTAATAGGCCTTTGGGGTCCTGTATCCATCTGGTGCTGCACCAGGTGGGTGCACCCTGCTTTCCCAGTGAACATGTCCCCAAACACCTGTAACACTGCTTGGATCTCTCGAACCTGAGTAGGAGATAGCTACTGGGGCATTGCTACCACTTCCAGTGAGGTGTCTGTCTGAGCCTCACTGAGGAGATCAGCCACCAGATCTCCCTCAGACTCCTCCTGCAAGCCACTGCAAATAGAACAAGGGCCTCTCTATCATGGTATGGTTTCATCATGTTAACATGGTACAACTTGTGCCCCTGCCTCCTGCCTAGCAGTTCCACCATGTAGTTAACATCACTTACCTTTCTTACCACCTTGTAGGGTCTCTCCCAAGCTGCTTGCAGCTTGTTGTGTCTGACAGGAATGAGAACCATTACCTGCTGCCCTACAGCATACTCTCTAGCTTGAGCATTCCTGTCATACCATATCTTTTTCTGTTGTTGGGCTTCTGCCAGGTTCTCCTGGGCCAAGCCCATGAGTTCCCTGAGCCTTGTCCTGAGATTTAGGACATATGCCACAGCAGACTCCTTGTGAGACTCACACTCACCCTCCCAGTCATCACAAATTAAATCTAGAGGTCCCCTCACCCTATGCCCATACAGCAACTTAAAGGGTGAAAATCCTGTGGATTCCTGGGGCACCTCTCTGTAAGCAAACAACTAAACTGGTCTGCAAATGCCCGTAGCATGGATTGAATGTAGAGTTTAACCTCTCAACAAGACCATTAGTCTGGGGATGGTAGGGGGTGGTCTTCAGGTGCTTCACCCACAGTACTTCCACAGACAAGCCAGCTGGTCTGACATGAAACTGGCACCTCTGTCAGTCAGTATTTCTTTTGGGAAACCTACTCTGCTGAAAATCTCTAGCAAACCATTTACCACCTTTTTCTGCCTCAATGGAGGGCAAAGCCACTGCCTCAGGGTATCTTGTACCATAATCCACTACCACTAGGATATACTTTTTCCCTGTGGAACTTGGGGTATTCTGAGGCCCCACAATATCCATAGCTACCCTCTGAAATGGCTCCTCAATCACAGGCAAAGGCATCAAAGGAGCTCTCACCTTGTCTCATGCCTTGCCTACCTTTTGGCACTGCTCACAGGTCCTGCAGTACCCTGTTACATCTATGGAAATTCCAGGCCAGTAGAGGTTCTGCATAATACGTCTCTTCATATGTTTTATGCCCATATGACCTGCAAAGGGAATATCATGGGCTATGGCTAGAAGCACCAGATGATAGGATCTAGGCACTACTAACTGCTGTATTATCTCACGTTCTAGCCCTCCCACAGGGGTCCACTCTCTATGCAGTAACCCTTTGTCCAAGTATACAGATTCCCCCTTCCCTTGAGAATCAGGTGCCTCCCTAGCTATCTGCCTCAGGTCTTGCAATGTAGGGCTTGACAGCTGAACCTGTCTCAACTCTCTCTTTGTAACCCTTCCCAGCTCCCCTTCCACAGGAAGTCTGGCATCCAGTGGTGCCTCACTGTCAGCCTGGGTACTACTACTCACCTCTACCTTTGCAGTCACTCTGTCCAAGGGAACATCAGTACCCACAAGCAGCTGTGCCTCACCTTCAGTATCACTGCTACAGCATAGCTTCCTCCCTGAAGTAACAACTTTACCAGTCCTGGCTGCAAGTATGTGGTCTGTCTGGGTTTCCCCCAGGGTACCAGACCCACATGCTTGCCTTGAAGCGTGACTGCATGTAAACTAAAATAACACCTAGTACTGCCTCATCAAAATCCTTCCCTATCAGGACATCTGCAGGATGGTAGTTCAGTACCCCTGTTTTCCCAAGACAACCTACTATTGGCATTTTGTCTTTCCCACTTACTGGCTCTTTCACCTTTTGTTCCCCACCTTGCCTCCGTGTAAATCTGTGTGCCACATGGCCCCACTGGTTGCATTCAAAACATTTAACCCTAGGTCCTGGACATGTACCTGGACTAGTGGCTTCTCCTGCTACTGGTAGATTATGTTGGGGCAGTCTGGGCTACCCACCATGGGTTCCTTTAGACCCATGAGCAGTACTGGATGTCCTTTCCTGTGCAGGGATGTCCTGCTTGCTAGGTATAGTTCTCCCTTCTTCCCCAACTCCTCTGCAGTAGCACATTGTTTATCAGCTAACCAGATCCTCATGTCCTCAGGCAAAGTGCTAAGGGCTTGTTCCCTCACCAAAAGGTCTACCAGCCCCTCAAAAGTGGTGATCTGACATGCAGTCACCCACCTATGAAAATAAATGCTCAGTTCTGCAACATATTCACACACACTTTCATCTGCCTTGTGTCTATGCTCACAAAACTTTTTCCTATAAGTTTCAGGTGTTAGCTTAAAACATTCTAACAAACAGTTCTTAACAGCAGTATAATTAAAACATTCATAATCAGTTAATCTAGACAACACAGTTACAGCTTTACCATGGAGTAAGGGGGTCAGGAACTGTGCCCAGAATCTTTGGTCAACATCATACTGTTAACACACCCTCTCAAACATATGAATGAAACTATCAAAATTATTCCCCTCTGTAAACTGTGGAAGAAATTTACTGACCATTTGTGCTTCTGGGGTCCAGTTACTCCCTTCCCCATTACCTCCATGACTCTGTCAAAGAGCCAGCATCTCCTTTTCATGCTGACTCTGCCTTTCCTTCTCATCAGCTTCCAGGCGCAGCAGTTTTTCATTCTCCTCAGCCTGTAGATGTCTCAGTCTCTCTGCTGTTTCTGTTTCCAAATGCTTGGCCTCCAACTCAAGTCTCTTGAGATCCAGGTGGATTTTTAAGTCCTCTGCAGAAAGGTTGAGCTGTCCATTCTCTGAGTGTTGTACATCTCCATGGCCAGTCTGATCACCCTCCTGATTGCTGTTTTCTAATGCAGCTGTGACCAAAGCTGCAATCATGTCTGGCTTAGTCAGGTTTCCATGCACCAGTCCCATAGCCTGGTACATCTCAGACAGGTGGCACCTTGTCAGCTTTCCATACTCCTCTGCTGACATGCTTGCGTGCTCTCTCTGACTAACTAAGATAACAAAAGAAATAAAACAATTGTGATCTGAACTCTTGAGTATTCACTGCATGGCTGATTTAGAGTACAAAAACATCTTCAGTGATCACTGTACACAAGCTACAGAAATTCACACTACCCACACCAATACAAGCCAATTAATATTTGCCAGCCAATTAATATGTGGTGTGGATATCCCACCAATGCCAAACAATTAATATGTGATGCCCATGCACTGGCCCAGCAATCAAGGAGCCTCAATCCTCACCACTAACACCAGTGAGGGGTGTCCACATAGGGGAGGATAACAAATAAAAACACAGTAAAATACAATTTCCCTTAAGAGCACACAGAGATCACAGTCAGTCTGGGGCTGGTTTCACCCTTTCTCTTCAGATCCCCAATAAGACTCCCCACTGGCACAGCTATAGGGTCCAGTTCTCAGCCTAATGGTCAAGCTAAAACCTCCAGCACCCTCTCTGTCCAACCAGTGCTTCATGTTCCTGCCCAGGTAGTTGACACACACACACACACACACACACACACACACACACACTTTGGGATATAAGTTATATATAAACACACAGATACTCCTGGGGAAGGCTGGCACAGGTTTTCCAGCTATGCCCCTTATCTGCCAGGCTATAACGTAGTAATCACCGCCACCAACCATTAATGTCAGCTACTAATAAGGCCCTTATCAAAAGGTGTCCAATTATTACTGTGCAATATTATTATCCAACTGGTAAGTGTGACTGAGCAGCAAGACTTATTTGGGGTGGCTTGGACAGTGTCATTATATACATGGAATATACTCTAGAGCTTAAATTATCTCTACATAAAACAGCCTCAGTTGAAAGGTTTAAAAATATCTAATAATAAATAATACAAACACAAGACAATACTTCTTACTACACAGTGCTACACAAGAGTTCAGAGATCACAGATAAATGCTTAAAATGATACAGTAGAATAGTTCTGGCATCAGTACAGAAGAAACAACTAGTCTAATCTTCCTATTTCTTAGCTATATCAATGTGAAAACACAGTTCTAAAATAAACGTACATATAGAGCATAGGCAGAGTGCTGGTGACGTTGGATTTTCTCAAGACAAATGCTAAAATGCTCTGAGTCTCCCTGTCCTTAAATTGATAACACAGGTCTGCTGACTCATTTCAGATTACATCATTATTTTCTGTTTCCCAGGCTAACAGAAGCTCAGAGAGTAACAGCCCTATTAATCTTGCACCTGATCAGGAAGCTATAGCAATAAAAGACATTATACATGCATATTCTAGCAATTAACTCTAATCTCAAAGCAAAAGCAAGAATTCCTTCATCCAGGCATCTTGGCTCCGGGTTTTGTGATCAAACAATTACACAATGCTTGACTTATCAGCTTTCCTACAGCAGAGCGCACTGTTGTTACATTTTTGCAGTTCCACATTTAACACCATTTCTTCCATTTTAGAGAACAAGCCTGTGACTTATATTAATATTTACAAATGACAAAATTATCTACAAAATTCTATCTGGCTAGGCTGGCAGCTTTCACAGATCTTCACAACAACTTTTCTGCAATAACACATCGACCAATACCAATAGCACCAAGGTAAATTGTGTACATCAGGAATGTTTTGTTTTAACCATTGCAGTTGAGCTATATGTATTTAGGCTGTGAGTCAAGGTGCTGTAGTCAAGTATAACAGTGTAATAGCTTTAGACTTCAAATATAATCGCTGCCAAATGAATTGTTTAACACATATAGTACCAGTTACAGCTGATTCTAGGCTACTACTGTTCACATAATGCTCTGTCATCCACAAACAGCAGGTAAGCAAGGTAGATGGGTGAGGTAGCCCACTCCTAATTTGATATGGTTTGTTGTCGCCACTGATATTTAAACCCACAAACAATATATTGTGTACACCTGCAGTCTATATGGCAATGTATAGGTTACCTACTATCTCTATTATGCATGTACTTCATGCATGTATGTTCTGCAGTCACTGCAGGCTAGTATAAACCTGTAGTAGTACTGCCAGGTCATATTTTGTTTCCAAGTAAGCTGTAGGTAAATATCAGTCAGTCAATAATCAACAGTGACTCAGTAACTCAGTTTGTTAAATGCACTGTATAACGTACATTTTGGCACACACAGACCAGGGTTCAAATTCAGTGGTAGGTTTCACTACATATTGCTCACAACTTCTCTTTCCACAGGAATTACAGGTAAATGGGTGAGGTAGCCCATATTATCAATAAATAATTGTGTTTTTAGTTGTCACAGACTGTTTGAATCATTAGCAAGAATGTGAAAATACAGCATAAACTAAAGGAAATAAATATTATAATAATAAAATAAAGTGAACTACTTAATGTATATTATTGGTATGGTTATATGCCTGGGGTGTCTGCAAAAACATTGCTGCAGTCAATTCATACATGCCATGCAGATGTCCCCTGCAGTCACTGCTGTTGTGTTCTATCCCCATGCCTGCCAAGCAAGGCATGATAAGTTGTTTAGTTTCTGCACTGTACACATACATGTCTCTCAAGTGTCACACTGTCATGTAATGTAATTAGTAGTGTGTAATCCCTCTGTCACAGGTTTATCATCAACATGATTACCTACATAGCTGAATATCAATACATCACAGTACGCCTTGGTAGTTATATAGGTTCACCTGATGTGCACATGTTCTGTGTAGTTGTGTACCTGCAGTTGTTACTGCTTGGCCCATACTGTCCCATACAGATAACTTGAGAGGTATGTATGTGCTACAACAGCTATAGGGGACTTGTACACATAAAGAAAGGACAAATCTGTAGAGTGGATAGTAGTACTGTTGTCAAGTATATAGCCAATAACAGTACTAATGCCCTGTTTTTCTCTCTGTCTCCCCACCCCTTATCTTCATTTATTTATTATTGTTATTTATTGGTTATGGTTCACTATTAACATATGTTGTTACATTAAACTGTATTTTGGGGCATGTGTTTATTATTGTTATGTATTATAATGGTTACATATTAACATATCTTGTTGAATTACCTATTTTGTTGGCCTTATGCCATAACTGTTACTGGCATGATGTTATTATACTAACTGTTCTGCTATTTATTGTTCTGTTTCACATAATATGCATCATGTACTTGAGTTATTTCCACTGTTCTGGCATGCTGTTTTTACTAACAATATTGCTTTGTTCATAACTAACCTATACTTATTGCTATATCTCCATCACCACAGCATGTCAGACCCAGGCCAGTGGTGCCCCCTCCACTGCCCCTGCATGACCTGTGGTGTTGTGTGGAACCACCTCAGGAGACGGGGCCCAGCCACCCCCGGGAGCGGTGGCAGAGGTGTGGTAGTCACCTAGTAGCAACTACTGGCCGTGGTGCACAAGATTGTTCATCAGAGCTATGAACGTCACCTGTGCCAGATTGAGGGTACACTGGCCAACCTGGTGGGGCAGGCTAACCCTGGTGCCTAGGCTCCAGCACAGCCACCTTTGGGGCAGTGAAGTAGCAGTGTCAACTGCCCATGGGTGAGGACCTCAGTCATGCTGCTGCCGTCTGGAGATACATGCGCCTCCAATTCCACAACACCATCCCCATCCAAGGTGTTTACCCCCATGTGTCACACACCTCCTCTGTCTGCTGTCTTGTCTGCCAGCTATTGCATCCTCTCCTACCCACATTACCTCCCCACATGTACCTATGTCCCTTCCCCAGCATTCCACTCTCTCCTTAAAAAAAAAATGGAAATTTGTCCCACAAAAAAAATATTGGCCCACACATAGCTCTTCATTTTGCACACATGCCCACTGGATACAACTAATGTGGTCCAATTGGTTTGACAACACATTCATGTTGTGCTCACCCCTCTCTCTGGGGTTTGAAAGTCCAAATTCATCTACAAAATCTGTCAAAATGCATAGCTGCTGCTGTACAGGAAATGGATTGCTATGATTCATTCCTATACCCTTCCAGCACATCCCTACCTGCTGTTCACTATGTTTTTCCCCCCTGATTGACCCCATTTCACCTCTGTCCTATCACCCTCTTTTTCTTTTCTTTATATATTTTTTAGCACTGGTTTGCGCTGATTTTCACAGAGCTTCACTTAGCTCAGCTTAAATAAGCTTTATACAGCTTTAATGTCTATATGTGTCTATGACAGTGTTACTTACATGTAGAAAATAAACACCTCTGCCAAGTCTCAAATCCAGGCCCCTCTTAACTATAGCACAGGGCATTAACCCACCATGCTACACAAGCTTTAGGTTACACAGCTGTTTCCAGCAATACATACTGAATGCTACCTACTGTCATTAAGTATGTAAATGATATATAAAAAGAATGGGAAATATAGGAGTGTACCTTGGACCCTGATGCAATAATATACCATGGACATCCAAAGATATACCAATGGATGTATGTGAGACCTGTGATAGCAGGCATACATGGCCTTTTATCAGCAACTTGTGGAAAGACACCTGCTAAGACAGCTATGGCAAAGTACATGTACAACTGGGACCTTGCTGCAAAAATACAACTATATAAAGCCACACACATATTCATGGATGTAGAAATGTCTCTCACAGGCTCTATATGTGCACATATATCTTACAAATATGCATACTTTTACAGTGTCTGAGTAATGCAGTCTGTTAACTACCTTGTATGCAGTACATTTTGCTACACACAGTCCTGGGTTTGATTCCAGTGTTGTGATGTACTTCAATCACATTATTGTGCAGACAGCAAGTAATGTCTGTGTCTTGCAGTCTTAATCCCCACAGTTTACTACTACTTAATGAACTGCTACCCAGTTTTGCAACATAAAGGCCTGCAGGGAGACACAATGCACATATCCATATCACCTAACTATATGTTGCCTACTACTCTGTTAGTCACACTGTTGTATAACAGATGTACCTTATGCACATGCACCAATTGAACTGTATAGAATACACTTACCCCGACTCTGTCATGACAGCCCTGACACAGCTGCCACAGTTACACGTACAGCTTGCTGTCACAAAGTGTTAACAAAATCCCTCCCCCATGTGTGTGTTGTAGGCTGCAGCAATAGCTGGAGCCTGTAGCATACACAACTGTATGTAAAGGTAGCTGCTACAGACCTACCATACCTCCCAACCCCCTAGAGCAAGGGATCTGGACACAGCCATACTTATTGGTGGGGTCAAAAGGCAGAGACAGGGACATGTTTAACAGTTTTCCCTTTCAAAGATAGCAGGTTGATAGACTAACAGCTACTGCATTAGCATGCATATTCTGACGGGCATGGAGTGTGACACTTACATGTCTCTTTTTCCTTACTGACATCAACCTGCAATGTTTGCCAGTGAACTGTCAGATGACCACAGTATTATGTGACACTGACCAAACATATGAGGCAAAACTGTGCACATACTTCACAAATCTCTACAATGAACAGTAGTTGTACCTACCATCTGTAATGCTGTAGTCTCCACACCTCAGTAATGTCCTTCTCAAACAGTAAGAAAGGGGCCAAGGCCTACATGAAGGCCTTATATATATATTGCACTGTGGAGGCATGTCAATGGCTACTGATACTGCAATTCAGCTGTTTTGGCTGCAACTAGCAATTCTGAGCCACTGATTGGTGCATAGGCAATTACCTGCTAATGACCATTACCTTCAAAAGACAAGCAACTGTTGCTGGGGAACAGGTCTGTATGAGACTGCAGGCACACAGACAGTGTATGTTGCAAGTTTTTCCAGTGGGAAGATTCAAAAATGAATACTGCACTCCACCAGGTATGGAATAGATGTTTCCATATAAAAGGATGCAGATGGGAGGATGGAGGTATGGGGAATAGGGAGTACAACAGTAGGCTTGTCATAGATCTATGGAATTGAGATGTCATTGATACTCTGCTGTCCTACGCCTACAGACATGACTCACAACTGACCCTGCTTTTTAGCACATCTCAGCTCTGTCCCTATCAATCCCTCACAGAACGGTCGGCTGTTGTAGGAAAGCTAGTGGATTACATGTAGTACATAGTGACAATAACTAAGGGTGTCCAGTCCTGTAACATCAAACAATGTACTGTATGTCACCTCCTCTCATTCTGTGACTGTGTCACATACGTAGTTCTAACATTATAAAAGTGTCCCTGAATATCCTTGTTGTACTCTGGCTACATCCCTGTGTCATTGACATGTGTCCCAGTTTGGTCGAGAGCTATGCCTAACATACCTGTCATCCTCCTACAGCAAGAAATTAGGAGAAAGCCATAATTAATGGTGGGGCAAAGGGCTAAACTCAGTTACAGAGTATATATATTGCCCGTACAATGTAAGAACGTGAGTAGACTAATACACTGTAGAATAACTGTTTCTGAGGGGTATGACGTGTGAAAGTCAGAATCTGACTGTATAGTCTGACATTAACCATCAATGATTGGCCAGCCATTTGTCAGACATCCATAGGTTTGGGTGAATAGGACCATATGTATAACAAACATCTTGACATTCTGCAAACATCTGCATAGTTGAGAGGTATGATACCTACAGGAGACATATACTACAGCAGGTGTTCATTGATTTCTGTCATTTTGTCACACTGGTATTGCTGGACTGTCCTCATATAGTTGTTGTAATAGCACACTGCTATTTGTCTGAGAGTGGCCGTATGACATATTAGTGGGAATTTGCCCGTAGGAGACACACCACAGTAGACTGCAATGATAGGTGTAGGGACATACAGCAGAATCTGTCTCTGCACACAGGGACATAACCCATAACCCAATATTGCTACTATTATGGTGATATCCCACACATGTAGTGTATTTCCAGACTCTGGGGTATGACATGTGAGGAAGCAGTGGATAGTGCAGGCTATTATGGGCATGCAGGATCTGTACATAGTGGACGTCCATGTATCTAGTCCTGTAATGTGTTCCCCTCTTGTTATCTTTCAGGAACCATGTATCATAGGAGACATCCATCATTCACAACTGCAGAGAATGGCATAATACTGGATGGCCTCAGGCACCAACATCACATCTTGTTTAGCAGGGCTGGACACAATTGTGAACAGCGGGCAGTATTGTGGGCAGACCTTGTGCTGGCTGTTAATCAGATTGGCCAACAGGACAGGACCTAAGAGCAAGTCCAACACCAGGCCACAGATATGGTGAATGCTGCATGTCAAAGGGCAGCTGCTGTTGCCAAGGATTGTGCTGCCACCAGTGGCAGGCCTGTGATGGAACAACCACTCTCGGCCACAGAAGAATTCCTGGTGAACCTTGAATCAACAAACAGCTCACAGGCATCCATCACGCCATACATCCAGGAGGTGGGTACCATAGCATCCACAGAAGAAGAGCATCCAGGCAAACTTGCTGTGTTCACCAGTGTAATAATGCATCAGTCATTGTGACAGGCTGTACATACCAGTACATGGGTGTCAGGTCTATCTACATTGGGAGGGTTGGGTATTATGTACAGCTGTGCACACATACTCAGACTGTGAGCAATATAACCATTATCATAGTGCTACTTCTGGTGAAGCCAGTTCTTGTGTGCATGGCCAGAGATGCTGAACTGTCCACTCTACCATGTATGGTCCACAGCTGTCTGTGGCTGACTGGGCTTAACTGTGTACACTCACACACTACCAACACCACGTCACATGCAGGTCATCAACAGATACACATGGCACCTCTCCATGGCCCATCTAACCAGTACCACTTCCTGACTCACACACAGGCTCTCAACTGTTAGGCACAGCCACTGGCACTCCCACACCACACCCTGTGATTGTGATGATACCTGTGCCACATCCCTGCCATGTGTGCCATCGATGCAAGGACTTGAAAATATGTGTCTGATGCCCAGGGTAAGTATATTACTTTACATGTGTTTGTGTAGTGCAGTAGTGTTAAGCCATGGCATTTGTTTTGAGGCACAACAGGTACTGTATGCTGGCATGTGTCATGACTACACATCAAACATGTATCTTTGTTGCATGTTGGTACACTGGTGGTATTGTCACAAAATGACAGGTGTGTCATGGACCTGTGTATGTTTTTGTCCCAGGTGTCTGAGCAGTTAAACTATGTACATATGGCAGCAATACAGTGGCACAGGATGGCAAGGCAGCACATCAGCAAGGTATGCCAGTATACTTACATGGCTCCCTAGGTGCATATGTGTAGAACAGTGTGTTAGGGACAATGGGGACAGTCAGAGTCATCATACTTTCATACCCCGTGACAAGGTCTGCTACCCTTGATATGTGTCACCTGGATAGTCTGCATGTACATATCTAGATGGTGGCGGACATCAATTAGGCTTATGTAGATGAGGGCAATTTAGGGCCAGTGGCTAGTCACAGTGTCTTAAAATGCATAACCATTGCACACAGATAGGCCAGTCTGTAGTGCTGCAAGGGGGGATACACACACACACACACACACACACACACACACACACACACACACACACACACACACACACACATCGGATGCTGTGAAGTTAGAATCACTACCTATCTAGTAATACATACTAAAGCTTGCAGTATTTATCACATGTACCACAGAGTTTACTTGATGGCATAGTGTCAGGCAGCGGTCTTAAGGTGGATAACATCAGCAGGCCTTGTAAAGGAGGCCAATGTTGAGGCCAGCAGCTAGTCACAGGGCCTTAAAATGCTTAACCCTTGCACAGAGATAAGCCAGATGGGCATGTTTCTAGTGCCACAAGGGGATATGTGTACACACACACACACACACACACACACACACACACACACACACACACACACACACACACACACACACACATGAACCCCTAGAGGAGGGAATTTAGAGGCCAGCAGCAGTCACAGGGCCATAAAATGCATACCATTGCAGAGAGATAGCCCATATGGGCATGCTCTTAGTGCTGTAAAGGGATGTATTGATACACACACAGAGTTGGACAATGTGAGAGTAGAACCCCTACCTATCTCTTAATATACACTACAGCTTGCAGCACTTATCGTATGCACCACAGAGTTTATCTGTTATCAGATTGTCAGCCATTACTCTTAAGGTGGATGACATCAGCAGACCTTGTAGAGGAGTGAATTTAGAGGCCAGCAGCAGGCCACAGGGCCATAAAATACATACTATTGCACTGACAGAGCCCATATGGACATGTCCATTGTGGTGTGTTGGGATATACCGATACACACACAAACAGAGTTGCATTATGTGAGATTAGAACCCTTATTATGTAGTATTACTCACTACAGCTCACAGTACTTATTGCATGTGCCACAGGTTATATCTGTTGCATATGTTGATGCAGGTACAGTACTTGTGGAGTACACAAAGTGGCCTTGTATTAGACAGCATGTGTGGCCTGTATAGTTTTACTGCTTGGTACTGTTACTGTATCTAGTGTCCTATGGGTGGGATACCTGGTAATATCCTTGCTATGTGTGTGTACTTACCAGTCTGGCCATATGTGACTATTTGCAGTTTGATAGGAGGACATGTGGCCAGGGACAATATGGCCTGTCCAAGGCATGGATTGCACCCATTGTAAATTACACCACCTGTGTACCTGTGTCTGTCTACAGGTGATGGTCTGCAAGCACAGGGGTCTATGGGTGAGTGTATTATGTACTGTTGCGGCCTTGGTCTGGTTCCATCGGACAACTATTGTGATGTGTAAGTGCAGATATCGCAGCATTCTGGGGTATGTGAGGACATTCATACATCCCCATCCATATCTATTTAAATGTGTATAACAGGGATGTCTCCTTAAATGTTGTTGTGTGTGTACGTTATGTAAAGGTGTTATGTAGATATGTGTGGAGAGTATGTATCATTGTACTTTATATAGCTATATATACATCTTGTTATTATATATATATATATATATATATATATATATATATATATATATATATATATGTGCCACATATTGATAGATACACTCATTACGTGTGAGGGAGATTGGGAGAGACAGATATGTATACATAGCTGTATGTATATATAGACATATTTCCACATAGTAGATCTTTGGGTGGTGGAGGAGACAGACTTTGGCTCAAGTCAGCTAAGTGTAGGAGCATGCCCAGTGTGACTGTCAGTACTTACAGGGTGACTCCAGTCTACAACTACATATACTCCAGTCCAGGATAATGTGTGCTGCAGGCCATTAGCTGCTGCACCTGTTACCACAGTACTGCACTTCCCTGATATTGTTGAAGGTATTCCCTGGCTATTTGTTGACCTTAATATGTGACTCATACCTCACAACTATACAGAGCTTCACAGACTGTCCAGAATTTTTCCTGATATGTTTGGTCCATTTTACATAACATTGTGGTTTTCCGGCAAAGTAGTGGCAAATCAGTGAAGATTGAAGTCAATAAATAATGACAAACATTTGAGTGTCAGACTTCATACACATCAGGAGATTCATGCTAATGCAAGACCAGTTATTCTATCGACGTTCTACATTTGTATAGCTAATATTTAAAACCTGTCCCTATTTGTGGGCCTTGGTCCCACTTTTATTCATGGCTTTGGCCAGATTTCCTGCTCTAAGAGGTTGAGAGATATGATGTGTCAGGGATACATGATGTAACACCACAGACAGGGTGACAGTCTGCATACCTCTCTCTGTACATGGTTTTGCAGAATGTCCAGCATTTCGTCCCATATGTCTGCTCTGCTCCTCATACATTTGTGGTTTTCTGGTACTATATTGTAAACAGCAGTCACTGAACTGTTGTAACTACTGACACATTTCAGTGATAGTCTTTACATTCTGCAGCTAATCTGACCTGTTGCAGCCTGTTGTTATACTAGCCACCTGCTAAGTTACTCAGAGCATGTATAATGTCTGTCTGTAGGTATGGCCTTTTGCCCCCCCCATTCACTCTGGCTTTATCCAGCTTTGTTGCAGTAACAGACTGAGAGGTTATGACAGTCTGTGGAAATACCACCATATGAGTACCTCACATGCAAAAGATGTTGGATGCTGCCAGATTCGAACCATCAACAGCATCTCCCATGCTACTGTCCCTGGCCCAGGGAGCCACACCAGCTGGTAGACAAAGAGGTTTTATTTCTCACACTATCAACAACATACAGGAATTGTCTGGTTTGCTGGTATATCATTGCAGACTTACTGTTACAACAGTTGTATGGTAACACTGATGTGTTAGAGGTGGGGGATGACCAGCCCATGCTCTGCTAGCACAGACAGTCATGTGACTGTCCTTTGACCCCACTGTTTCATATCTCCCTTGAATAATGTTGTGGAGTTTCCAGCTATGTGGCTTAGTGGAGCATACTAGTGAACAGAGTACCTGTTGTCCCAAGTGACTGTCAGTTCTGTACAAGTAGCCCAGTAGCCCACTATTGATCTCTGCCAGTAGGCCAATAGCGCACTATATATAGCCCATTATATTCCCTTGCATACATGCAGCAGGTCCATACATATGCTACCATACTGTAGTACCCCTTACAAGTGGTGTATAGGAGAGTGACTTACCTTGCGAATGCAGCAGTTGACAGACCTGTAGTTTGGGGCTAACTCTGTCTGATGCATGCAGTCCACAGCCAATACATGGTGAGGTACAGGTTGTGTGGGCTGGCTGGCATCATTTTTACTAATATGTATGTGAGTCAGAGTAAGGTGTCAGTCCCTAGGGCCCTAGGTTGTCAGTGCATGTGCTATGCATTGTCTCTTGGCCAAGGCCAGGGCATATTGGGCACACACACAGCAATAGTACGCAAGTATGGCAAAAGTGCAGGGCCAAAACAGTACCAAAAGACACAACACAGAAAGGTGAACACATGTAGATGAACCACCAATAACTATTTATTGTAAAAACAATAAATAGATATAATATACAGAATGCTATAGACCGGTTCGGCAGAAGCAATCTTCAGTGTGAATACAGATAGAAATCAAATTCCCATCTACAGTAGCACAGAAATGCACAGAACAAGGCACACCCCCTACCTTTCACCAATTATAACATGTCATTTAAACTTGGAGGGAACAAAACCCCTAGCTTAATTATCCAAAACTTTTTTTTTTATTCAATATATTGTGCTGACCTAATTTATTACTTCTTTTAACAGCAATGCGATCAATAGCTGTAAATCTGAACCTAGCAGTAGGATGTTGCAAAACATGCCCATATAAAGCAATAGATATTCTTTGACAACGAATGTCACTAAAATGTTCAGAAATATGAATCTTAAATTGTTTAGAAGTTTATCCTAAATAAAATGCAGAACAATGACATTCAGACAAATAAATCACCCAGTCTGAAATACAATTAACAAAACACTTAATACTGAATACCACAGATGTATTAGCAGAAGAAAAATATTTAATTTTCATAACATGTTGGCAAACAGTGCAGTGTCCACATGGAAACATCCAATTAAAGGTATACCTTCCATCAGGAGCGGCCTTATGTCAACTGTTGCCCTAACCACACCATCTGGTGCCCCATCCTGATCTACCTACACCAAATAAATACTGGAAAAGTGCCCTGCTGCAGCAGTGCTATGCCTTCCATAGACTATTGTACTCTATTACCATTGGGCACAGACGTTTTAAAATGATTCAAAAATTGTTTGATACTTTTCCCTTTCCTATATGCGAATTGACATTGTAGGGGTAACATTTGACATAATTTTTTTCTGTCAAAAGTATATCCCAATGTTTATTAATCAACTGACGAAACTGTCTAGAATTAGTAGCAAAAGTTGTAATAAAATGCATCTGCTGATTATCCTCAGAGAGTATTTTATACTTCAACAAAGTTGATCTATCCACAGTCTGTGCAAAACATTGAGCCTGATGTATAATAGTATCCTTATACCCCCCTAGCACAAAATCGATCAATCAGTTCCCAATTATTTTTATGCAGCTCATCTTGAGATGAGCATATTTTTTTAACCCTTAGAAATTGGACTTAGGAATGTTATTAACAATATAAGAGGGATGGCAGCTGTTTGTGTGGGCTTATCCTTTCTAAATAAAATAGTGTTTAAAGTACCATCAGGAAGTTTAATAACCACCACATCAAGAAAATAAATTTGTTGTATATCAAAATCAGCATAAATTTCACCAACTTACCATTGCCCACAAGATCCTTTACCTACCAACCAATACTCCAATACTTTCTAACCTCATTACCCCCTATAACAATCTTAATATCTTACATTCATCAAATAAACTACTTGTCAGTATATGTAAATCCAACAACATGGCCGGTGACTCTCTATTCTCTAATACTGCTGGAAAATCCTGGAACCTACTTCCCAGTGAACTTGCATCACTGTCCTCTTTATCACTTTTCAAAAATAAACTGAAACCTTACCTTAGAACACACTGGTTATGCCCCTGTTCTAAACCTGATTAACCTTCCCTTATTTACTGGGCTCTGTTTACCTGCTAATCTCTCAGTACTAACTCCAATCCTCCTTTATAATATATACAACTTTAGACTTGCTATGTTTAACTGAGCTATCCTGTTGATATTTTCTTAATTTTAGATGTTTATTGAGCTTCTTTATTTACCTGACCTTATCCTGTTGAGATTTTCTTTGTATATGTGATAAGTTTGTTAGATAGTTATGTAATTGAGCTTCCTCCCTTTGTTAATGTATTGTACTAGCATTTTTTTTGTTACTAAATTCTCTTGGAGCTTATCACCCCGGGCCTCTACTGAAAATGGACATATATCCAGTTAGACTAGCCCGGTCAACAAATATAAAATAAAATAAATAAATAAAATAAATAAAAGAAATAGAAAAGTACAGACCCCATTTGTTGTTATTTAAATACTGGACAAATTCTTTCAAATATATAATATCATATTTCCAAACCAGCCAAAAGTCATCTAAATGATGCCTCCATATATTCATTTCTGGCAAAAAAAATATTATGTTTCTATATTTATAGAGGAACAACTGATATATGATGTTACACATACTTTTTCTTTTGCCAGAAATTGATATATGGAGGTGTTATTTAGTTGACTGTTGGCTAGTTTGAAAATCTGATATTATATATTTGAAAGAATTTGTCCAGTATTTAAATGACAACAAATGGGGTTTGTACTTTTCTATTTCGTTTGATATACAACAAATTTATTTACTTGATGTGGTGGTTTTTAAACTTCCTGATGGTACTTTAAACACTATTTTATTTAGAAAGGATAAGCCCACACAAACAGCTGCCATCCCTCTTATATTGTTAATAACATTCCTAAGTCCCAATTTCTAAGGGTTAAAAGAATATGCTCATCTCAAGATGAGCTGCATAAAAATAATTGGGAACTGATTGATCGATTTTGTGCTAGGGGGTATAAGGATACTGTTATACATCAGGCTCAATGTTTTGCACAGACTGTGGATAGATCAACTTCATTGAAGTATAAAATACTCTCTGAGGATGATCATCAGATGTTTTATTAAAACTTTTGGTGCTAATTCTAGACAGTTTTGTTAGTTGATTAATAAACATTGGGATATTCCTTTGACAGATAAAAAATTGTCATATGTTACCCCTACAATGTCAATTCGCATATAGGAAAGGGAAAGGTATCAAAGATTTTTTGAATAATTTTAAAATGTCTGTGCCCACTGGTAATAGAGTAAATCAGTCTGTGGAAGGTATACCCTTTAATTAGATGTTTCCCATGTGGACACTGCACTGCTTGCCAGCATGTTATGAAAATTAAACATTTTTCTTCTACTAATACATCTGTGGTATTCAATATAAAGTGTTTTGTTAATTGTATTTCAGAGTTGGTGATTTATTTAGCTGAATGTCAGTGTTCTGCATTTTATGTAAGACAAACTTCTAAACAATTTAAGATTTGTATTTCTGAGCATTTTAGTGACATTCATTTTCAAAGAATATCTAATGCTTTATATAGGCATGTTTTGCAACATTCTACTGCTAATTTCAGATTTATAGCTAATAATCACATTCCTGTTAAAGGATGTAATAAATTAGGTTGGCACAATATATTGAATAAAAAAGAAAAGTTTTGGATAATTAAGCTAGGGGCTTTGATCCCTCCAGGTTTAAATGAAATGTTATAATTGGTGAAAGGTAGGGGGTGTGCCTTGTTATGTGTATCTATGTGGTACTGTGGATGGGGTTTTGATTTCTGTCTGTATTCACACTGAAGAAGGCTTTTGCTGAAACCGGTCTGTAGCATTCTGTATATTATGTCTATGTATTGTTTTTACAATAAATAGTTATTGGTGGTTCACCTACTTGCGCTGGCCATTCTGTATTGTGCATATTGGGCATGCCTATGTCTGCCTACAGGGACAGCCTCAGGGAGTTCCTCCTCCAAGTCCTCCTGTGGGTGCAGCTGTGGTGACCTAGGCAGTGGTGGGTAGAGCTACCACCTGTCCCACTTTGCTAGGGACAATCCCTCTTTGGGCAGTTGTGTCCTACAAAAAACCTTAAAAGTGACAAATGTCCTGACATTTAAGGATAAAAAAAAAAATCCTAAGTTTTCTTTAATAGCTGCATAAAACAGTTACTTATCTGAAACACCAAAGTGTTATATGAAATACCATAAGCAACTCAAATGTTACAAGAATAAGATTTTATTTTGTCAAAAAAGTGAAGTTCCGTCCTTTGCACTGGCTGTGGGTGTGTTTTGTCTTGCCAATATTTGCGTTTCTACAAAAAATGTCCCACTTTTTTGATTTGAAAAGGTGGCAACCCTACTGGTGTGAGGGGCTGTGTATCCCTTCCCTTTGCTGATCCTGCTGCAGCTGTTTCTGCAGGATCATATTGAATAGCATGGCACATACTGTGAACATCTGTGCACATATGTCTGGAGAGTACTGCAGAGCTCCACCAGATATATCGAGGCACCAGAACTGTGACTTCAGCAGCCCAAACACATGCTCTTGTTCCTAGTTTGTGCGTGTGTCTCATTATGGCATTCTTTAGTGGATGTATGCATCTCTGATGGGTGTCATCATCCATGGTTACAGTGCATAGCCAGCATCCCCCAGTAAAGGGCCGTGTGGGATGTCCCCCTCCTAGCAAACTTCTGGTACAGTTGTGATGCATGCCAGATATGGGAGTCATGATAACTGCCAGGGCTGCCAGCGCACACATTCAGGATGGTGCCCTGGGCATTGCACATGACCTGACAGTTGATGGAGTGGTACCCCTTGGGGTTGACGTAGATTCTACCCTCCTCACTGGGTGGTGCCTTGATGTGTACATGAGTGCAATCTGTGGCACCCAGTACCTCAGGGTAGTGTGCTACATGGTAGAAGAGTCACATACTGCTGGTCCTCTCCTTAGGGGTGTGAGGAAAATAAATGTGCTCACTGGCATGTGGTAACATAACATCCAGGAACTGGTGGAGTACCCTGGAAACAGATGCCTGTGAGACCCCCATCATGTCCCCAGTTGGTCTTTGGAAAGTACCAGTAGCTAGTATCCTAAGGGCTACACATACCTTTGTTCCCACTAGGATGGATTCACCTCTGTTGGCTCTGGGTCTGAGTTGAGGTCAGCAAAGCTCAGTGAGTTCTTGCAGTATGTCCCTGTCCACCATATAGTGCTATACAATCCCCAGATCATGTAGCCCCTGAAAGGTTACCCTGGGCCTGAACACTCTTCTCCTTCTCAGTCTAGGCCTATGGTCAGCATCAGCAGCAGCTGCATTGACCTCTGCTGTCGGTGTAGCTTATGTGATTGGCTACCTATGATGCAGACTACCTGCCTAGTACATAATTAAGGGGTTTTAATGGCCCTAGTTTAAGTGAAACAGGGTTCATCAGTAATTAATATATCACTGGCTTTCTCAGCCAATTTTTTTTGACAGCCTTCCTTGCTGAGCACTGTAGCATGTCGCGCAAACCCACGTTGCAAAGAGAAACAGAGCTTAGCAGTCCATAGACACACTCTCATGGAAGGTCATGCTCAGCATGGTGGTGCACTGTGCAAACACATGCAAGCACAATGGAACATGCGCCTCAGAGGTAAACACATCTTAGCAGTCAGTGTACACATCCCCCTGCTCAGCTGAGTGGTATGCCTCACAAACAGGAGCCGCTGAGCTTCAATGAGCTTACAAGCACTTGGTCACATACCCCTTTGATGTCAGATACCTCTTCTGTGGACAACAACATGGTTCTGTGCCTACACGGATGGGATCTGCGGACACAGATACCCATTTGTGCTATTCAGTAACCCCAGCTCATTGCATACAGATCCGTGCACAGAACTTGGAAACTGCACAGTTCTAGGCCCTACCTTGTTAGCAACCATAGCTGTGTAACATTGTACATACTCCACACAGGGTCCTATAATGCCTTACTGTTACAAACTCACAAATTCTGTTTTTTACACTCTTTTTATATTTTTTTCCATAAAGGCATGTTTGTGCACTGCAGCAAGCAGTGCAAACATGCCCAGGGTATTAATAGGTTCATAGGTTCATAGGTAAGTACCAGACTATCTGCCCAAGGGCATTTATAAGCCTAGCCAGAATGTGTTGGCTTTCGTCACCCCCTTAGATTAGTTCCCTGTGCCTCTGTCCAGCAGAGCCATTAGTTCCCTGCGCCACTGTCTAGCAGAGCCACTGCAGTCATCCCCGGGGTAAATTTTCTGTTTCCCATCCACCCATCAAAGTTTCTCTTGAAGAGTGTTAGTGAGGAGGCTCTGCCTTATGTATATTGGAATCCTGTTTCAAAGCATGGGGAGTCTCTGGGATAGGAATCTATCCCTCCAGCATGTGCTATTTATCATTGTGGTGAGCATGTGGCTCTCCAGGATTTGTTTTTTTTTTTAGGTGGAGCATGTCCATCAATTCTGGGTTGAACATGGCCTTGTATGTCAGGCAGAGATCACCTCTGAGTAAGTGGTATGCAACTGAGTACAGCTGGAGTTTCTTGAGTCGGGCTGCATAGGGCATCTGTTTGAGACCAGTGGGCTACATAGAAGGATTTTCTAACCACCTTGGCAATATGATTATCAAAGGAGAGATTACTATCTCCTTGGGTCCCCAGATCCCTTATCACATTTTCTGTATTTAGGGGACTACCACTTATGTGGTAGTTCGCGGGTACTTTGTTTTTTTTCCAAAGGGGATGACTAGGCACTTTTTGGCATTTAGCTTGAGGCCATGATTTTGATACCAGGTATCCATCTCAGTGAGACCCATCTGGAGGGTGTCTGTATCAGCCAGAGAATCAATTATGGCCCCTAGTTTGCAGTCATCTGCGAACTTGGTCAGATATAGTCCTGCTATGCTAGCCTGTACCTCTGAGAAGTATATACAGAACAGGAGGGGTTCTAGGACTGAGCCCTGGGGGACGCCACTTGTAACCGGTTTACAGTCGGACGTAGAGCCTGCAACTCTAACCATGTGGGTTCTATCCATGAGTCCGTTGGCAACCCATCTCGTGACGTAGGGGTTTATGTTCAAGCTGGTGAGCTTGTCTATAATACTAGAATGGGGAAAAAAATAAAATTATTTTACATTATTTTCCATATGATTTTGGATGCACAGTGGATAGTTTTGCACATATCTGTGTCCACTATCCTATTTCTGACACTCTAAGTACACTTTTACAGCACCTGGTGAGATTTTTTACATCCTGCACATGGAACTTTTCTGTGTACATTATGAACACCAACATAGGGTCTGCAGGACTGCCTACCTGCTTGTTGGATCACTCCACCACCCTCATTTGCATGCATTTCACCTACTTATGAGTGGATTTACATGCCACGGACACTTCCATGTTCGCACACTCATGCACACCCCTCAACTCCATTTACTGGATCACACATCTGCTTACTTCCATGTAAGCACTATGCCACTATGCCTACATGGAAAATAAGTCCATGTAGACTTTATTGAATTTGGCCCCTATGACCTGTTTAAACATGTTAATTTCCATTCATAAATGTAGTATGCAATGGATTGGACTGGTATATTGTAAAAAATACACATAACAGAGCTCTACAAAATTCATAGAAGTGGCCATACTCCATGGATTAAAGCCATACATTATTGTGTAGATGGATGAATCTAGGCAAGCACTAATACTACACATGTGCTTAGACAAACATGTGAGTAGTGGAGTATACTGTAAAGGGACTGCCAGATTTGATGTCAGTACAACTACAGATTAAATGCAGATAAAACCCTATGGATGATGTGCCAGTGTCACAGTATTGGTGGTATTCTGCATGGCACACAATGGCTGAGCAATGGGAACTCAAATATATGACATGTCAGTGCATATAATATATAATTTATTAAAGGGATGCAAAAACACATCCTAATGTGATATATAGTACAAGCAAGCTCTGTAGGATAACCATAGACAATTCCACCCCAGCGCTGTTACATCAGCAAGTTACCACCAATGGGAGTACCACAGGAAGCAGATTCCTTCATTGTCATAATATTAAAATGACCCCTACTCCACTGTCAGGGCAGAAGAGCCTGAAACAATCCTGAATTACTTCCTACATGATGGAGGAGTAGGGAGCAAACTCAGTGCATGATGCATTGTTTGCTTACATACTTCAAGACTGGTGTACAAGTACAATTGTAACGCATTCAGTTGTACAGGTGTCAATACCCTGAGGGTGGAGTGAGGCTTCTTCTAGTCATGTTATTTAAAAGATATTGTTAGGGATAGGAGTATATGCAAAATAATAATATAAAATACACAGAAATGAAGCAAACTTTCCTACAAGGTTCCCTACCATATGGCTATGCTGTAGAAGTCCTGTTTCATGCTGCCATTATAGAAGAAATGAATAAAGGTGAACAGATTTTGTTTTTGTAGCACCATGTGTACAGTCATCACAATCTTGCAGTTGTACAACTGAACACCACTGGCCTCCCATGTTGTTATACCTCCTAGGACATGATCTTACCACTGCAGGGCCTTACAGTGAGGTTCTCACCAAGTGACAGTGTGATGTTTGCTTACAAAAACTCATGGCAAACCTGTTGTACCACTCCAGGTGTTGACTTTGAGGTATCTGATCACCCTTCATCACTGTCTTTGGAGGACTGTATAGAGAGGTGTGGCACTATCCTTTTGGTATAAACCTTCTAGTATTTGTCCTCCACTGATGATGTGGCTACATTCACCATTCAATGAGACAGAGCTATGTCTGTGAATGTAGAATGACTGACTCAATGTCTGATTATGAACTTCCCTATTTTTTTGCACTACACAAAGCACATACAATATATTTATGAGAGTAAACATTATATTTATGAATCCCCCAGCTACTTATTGCAGCATCCACTCTCAGGTGACATGAAATTACTCTAACAACTACTTTGCGAATAGATGCAAATAGATGCCAGCCAATAAGGTCTGAAAACAATTTTTACTAGAAGGTAGATCTATAACTTATGCATACAGAACATAGACTGATGGGCAATCATGTTTGCACAAGTAGAAAAAAAGATGCTTGTCATAATCTTTGTTTGCCAGAATTTCCACGATTACCTTTATAGTTAAGAGAGTATTAATATGAAGTCTGACAGTAACCCACTTCAGAATATCTTCAAAAAGTCATTGCATAAAGCTTCAAATTTATCTGCAGAGAAGATTACTAGCATTACAGAAGTATGATACTTAAGGAGAGTGTATCCTGAGTAGGGCCACACACATTGCTGATACTTGAAGCTGAACATATCTAAATAAGCGCAAAGATCTACTGGAAAAAAACAGAAATTGCTGGTCATTGTCAACAGAGGAACCACAGGAGTTAAAAGTCTGTACTGGAGGTTACATAGAACTTCAATTGTCTTCATTTGTTATGACATATTATTGGAGAGGATGGCTTAATAGGATGAAATCATTATATCCTCTCTAAACTATTTCTCATACTGAGCCAAACTGTTGTGAGTTCAGTGTTTATCATTCAAAGGTGACAGACTAATTATTCCTGCTCTGCTATGTGAATTTATGTTGTACAAGATGTATGAATGACATGTTAGCATAAATAAGTGCAAGGGAAATGCTTCAGATGTCGTATATTGGTCCAGTATGACTGCACATGTAGAATACTTAATACAAACTGTACTGGTCCAAAACGACTGGACATGTAGTATACTTAGTACAAACTATACTGGTCCAATATGACTGCACACACAGAGTACATAGTACAAGCTATAGGGTTCCTATTACTTGATCAAATGTTTAGGTTAACAAATACCTAAATGTCAATCTGGTAATAGTGAAAGCAAAAAACTGTGAACGGCCAATTTAACATAGGGAAGGAATTCCTTTGGCCGATATGCAGATTTTGCCCCTTTCCCCACTGTAGAGTGATCTCAGCATTGGTATATTTAGTTAGGGGGTGTGGGGGGCAAAGTCCCACAGTTTATTTTGGTTTAAAATTTTTTTTTTTGCAGATGAGGGAATTCATTCCCTACATTAAATTGGCCGTTCGCTGTTCTAATTTTTTTGATATTACTGGGTCAATGTTTAGGTATTCGCTAACCTAAACATTTGATCTGGTAATATAGCTGCCAAACTATATTGGCCCAATATGACTGCACGTGTAGAATACTTAGCAAATACTATACTGGTCTGATATGACTGCACATGTAGAATGCTTAGTACAAGCTATACTGGTCCAATATGACTACACACGTAGAATACTTAGTACAAAGTAGAATACTTAGTACAAAGTATACTTGTCCAATATGACTGCACACATAGAATACTTAGTACAAACTATACTGGTCTAATATGACTGCACATACAGAATACTTAGTACAAACTATACTAGTCCAATATGACTGCACATGTAGAATACTTAGAACAAATTATACTGGTCCAATATGACTGCATATGTAGAATACTAAGTACAAACTATACTAGTCCAATATGACTGTACATGTAGAATACTTAGTACAAACTATGATGTTTGTAGAACGTGCAAGAACCAAAACCAAAAAGAAGGACTCATACCCCATGATATTCCTTCATTTTCTTGGCTGAAATTAGGAACAGACTTCTTCAGTATAAAAATAGTACAATTGTGTAAGTGCTACTTACCGCTAACAGCAGATGTTAGTAGAACATGCTACCTAACTGGCATATGGGTAGTAGTGCCCTGCTACCCTATCTTTGGTAGTCTACCAAAGCTCAGACCTATGACCAATCACCTGAGAGTACAGAGACTGCCTTTCAAACCCACAGACAGAACCCATAAAATTTTCTAGTGTCCAGAAGGAAAAGAAAGACACTTACTGTTCAAAACCATAAACATAAACACACACACACACACACACACACACACACACACACACACACACACACACACACACACACACACACACACACACAAAAGGAAAAATGCCAGTGAGCCTAACTCAAAGGCAACTCCAACCTAAAGCTATCTCCATTCAAAAAACAGTGCTTCTACGAATATCTACAGTTACAGATAAGTAGGACTCGCATAACTGTACGATGTTCAAAAAGCACACTACCTTATTGGTATGCCAGTAGATTCCCAAAGCTTCCCCATCCTTGGAGGAGGAAGGATAAGGGTCCAGGAGACCCTGGAGTATGGTCCTAGTGAAGCCTGGTCTGGAATTAGAAAAGGCATCCAGTTGTAGTGTTTCATAAAGGTTTGGACAGAGATCCAAGTTGCTGCCTTCTAGAGTTCACTTATTTTCAATATGCCACTGAAGAAGAAAAGGCCCTGGTGGAATGCACCTTTTCCTTGCCTGGGTTTGCCTTGCCATGGTGGGTAAAAAAAAATACCAGCAGTCAACTACATGTGCAATGGTTTGCTTACAGACAGGCTGACCCTTCTTTGTCCCTGTGTAGGAAATAAAACATTGTTCATCCTTCCTAAAGGGTTTAATTCAGTTAAGATAGTGACTAAGCTACCAGCGCACATCCAAAGCATAAAGTATCCTCTCTCTCTTATTCTAGGTTCTGTTAAGAACACAGGGAAGTTAATAGACTGATTTAGGGTTAATTCTGATGCCACTTTTGACATGAAAGAAGGGTTAGTGCATAACATAACCCTATCCTTGTGGAAAATTGGGTAGGTTTGTCCCACCATGAGAGCTTGCAAACCAGAAACTCACCTTGCAGATGTCAGAGCAATACACAAAACAGTTTTCCATGTTAAGAACATCAGATCAGCCTGAGTGGCAGGCTAGAAAGGTGGTAAGGTCAGTTTGTTCAGAACATAACTGACATCTCTCAAAGGAGGGATTTGCTTGCAAGGGGGTTTCATATGCAATAATCCTTTCATGAACTGTTTTACAAAAAGAGACGAAGAAAGAGGGGGATGCATTAGCAGACAAGCAGAGATGACCACTAAATGCGCCTTAATGGAAACATATGATAAGTCCTCCTGAAGTAACAGAAAGATATTTCAAGACCAGAGAGATGTTATCCTCAAGGGACCTTCTGTTCCCATTTAGGCACCACTTGGAAAATCTCATCCAGTTGGAAATGTAACATTTTCTAATAGCAGGTTATTTTGGCCTCCTTTAACACCTGCTGCATTTCCTCATGAAACAAGAAGTGCCTAAATGGAGTCAAGACTGAATCATCCAGGCTGTCAGTTGAAGTTGCTCCAGAGTGGGGTGCACCAGTCATCACAAGACTGTGTGAGCAAATCCAGTATGTGAGGAAGTCTGTGGCAATTACCCTTGACCTATACCATTAGAAGGGAAAACCAAGACTGCCTGGGCAAATATAGGGTCACCACAATGATTTTTGGCATTTCTTTCTGAACCTTCAGAATTACCTTGTGGAAAGGTAGAAATGCATACAGGAACACTCTTATCCAAGGGTACAGGAATGCATATGTCCTTCAAGCATGCCTGCAAGGATGTCTGAAACAGAATTTCTCCTGTTGTCTTTTTGTGAAAGGAAAAAAACAGATCTGTTTGAGAGGTTCCCCACACCAGGACTAGCACCTGTTACACAATTGCCTTGAGCCGCCAATCAATCTGAAAAGGATCTGATTAGTTTGTCTGCCTTGATGTTTTGCTCTGGTGGGATGTATGATGCCTGAAGAGTCAGAGAATGCTATAAAGCCAGCTCCTAGGACATCACTGTCAACCTGCACAGAGGGTATGACCTTGTGCTCCCTTGTTTGTTGAGATATCACATTAATGTGGTGCTGTCCATAACCACCAGAAGAGGACCGACCCAGAGTCTGTAGAAGATGAAAGACTTTAAAGGCATTGATCACTGCTAACATTTCCTTGATACTGAAGTGCTTCTGTGCATCCTTGAGTCTCCAAGTGGCCTGAACTTGCATCCCCATTGCAACAGATTCTCAAGCAAAGTCAGATGAATCTGTCTTTGTAGATTGTGCTGGAACAGAAGGGAAATTCTGCATGATGCTCAGATGCACTCTTCACTACAGTAACTCTTGCCAGGTGAAGGGCAGCATTGGTAGCTGAGATTCTAGGGAATGTTGCTGCTGGGTCCAACAGTTCCGGAGAGACCACTGAATTTTCTTCATGTGGAGATGGGCCAGTACTATCATGAGAATCATGGATGCCATAAGTCCTAGAATTTTTAGGAAGTTTTTTGCCAAGGTGAAGTTCCTCATATCATTCCAGAAACACCGTCTGGTAAGACAGGACCTTGTCTTGGTAAGAAAGGCCATTCATTTGTCTGAGTCAATTAAGCACCCCAGGAAGATGAGTCTTTATAAGGGTGTCAGGCATGACTTCCAAAGATTCAACTTGCACCTTAGATGAAAGAGAAAAGTTGAGACTTTTTCTAGCAATTCCAAACACCTGGATACAGGCACTGCACAGATTAATAAGTTGTCCAAGCAAGGAAAGATGTGAATGCTGAGAGTCTGGCAGTGAGCCAATGCTGGAACAATGCATTTGGTAAACACTCTAGGAAGAGTGAATGCCCAAAAGGTAATGCAGAGAACTGATAGTGCAACCCAGACACAAACAAATTTCAGATATCTCCTGAAGTGATGAGCAAAGGGGATATGGTGATAGACATCCTTCAATTCCAGGGTCACTATGAAGCAGAGGTCTGGCAAAAGAGGAAGTTTTGTCTGTAGGTTGGACATTTTGAACATGGGGACTTTGGCAAAGGTATTCAAAAGGGATAGGTCCAACACTTGTATCCACAACAGTTATTTTACTGGAAGACAGGAAAATTCAAGAGTAGAAACCCTTCATTCTTTCCAAAGGAGAGACCAGTTTTATGACCCCTGAGTCCATCATTTGCTGGGTCTATATCAGAAGCATAAAATGACTTCTGAGTGAATACGTAAAGAGTGACACATATTCATCGAACTGCATTCAAGGGATTCTATGAATATGTCACAGGGCAAGGACGTAGTTGGCCAACTACATGGAGTTACCCTTTCCTTCACTATAGTACGATCTCAGAGTTGGTATATTTAGCTGGGGGGGTGTGCGGGGAACAGTCCCCATGTTGGGGGGTGTGGGGGGCAAAGTCCCCCCACCTGATAATGGTTTTTAATTTTTTTTTCCAAATAGCCACATAAATGTTGTCACTAGGAAAAAAATTAGATTATGTGGCCGTTCACTATTTACAGGTTTCACATATTATGTGTCGACTTTTATGTAGTTACACATATGCACTTTCGTTGTTCTGATATAGACCCCCATTTGCTCGAGTATTGAGGTAATAATATGGTCTGGTTTAGTTGGTGAGATGGCAACCCTTGAACTGAGGTGGATGTTCCTTCCTCTGCCACCTACAACCTCTGCTAACAATGCTGAGCACTCATTTGTCAAAAACTACTAATGGCCAAGCCACCTTGTTGACAGTTAACGTTTGTGATGGTGAACTTGGGGGGGGGGGCTTGAGAAGGATGGGTTCCATGCCTTGGCATAGTCAGGGAGGCTTGGGAAAGATGGGTACTGTACCTTGGCATAGTCATAGGTTGGAAGGAGTTATCTTTTTTGAGAAAGGAACCTCTCTTGCTAGGCTTGGCGGAGTTCTCATCACAACATTTCCTTTTGATGCCTTAGTTTTTTTTTGGCTGGGACTTCTGTTTGTTAAGCCACTGAAAATGATCCTGCTTAATGGAGAGAAACTTGGTTATATGGAACATTTTAGACATCCATTGTATCAAGTTGCCTCTGTCATCCTAGTGTTTAAGGATCTGATTGGCTGCTGTACCAAACACGCAATCAGAATCAAGTGCATCATTCATAATCTCATCTTTCATCTCATCAGAAAAGGTTTGACTGCGTGACCAGGCACACCTCCTCATTACCACAGATGTTACTGTATTTCTAGAAACAGTATCAGCCCCTTCCAAGGCACTCTTAAAAGCACGTTTAGACACTTGGTAAAATTGGACACAATATCTTTGACACATACTTTTTGGTCAGCAGGTAAAAATGCAGTGGCGTAATGAAAGTATACGTACACCTCTACACAAACATCCTCATAAGACACAGGTAGATAAATACCTTAAAAGCTACCATGCTGGACTGTGGCAGCTCCTTTCTCTGAAATTTTAGCCGCTTGTCTAACTTATCTGAAGGGACAGGGTTTGATAAAGACAGTCTTTTTGTTGGAAGATGTTGCTGGAGACACAACAGCTGGATTTCCAGACAAGGGAGCTTGGAGACCAGGCATGGTCAAGCACACCCTGAGTTTCTTAAACACTTTTTTGTGCAAAGACTCATTCTAGAGAGGAGAATTGCAAGCTTTTTTAAAAACATCCTCCAGCACTGAGATTAATGGGAGGTAGGTCACCACGTCTGGGGCTTTATCTTCCAAAAGATCATACACCCTGCTAACCTTGGGATCAGTCAAAGATTGCTCCCAATTGAATACATCCCTAAATCTAGCTAGCATTTAGGAAAAAGAAAACATCTATTTCTTTTTCTGCACTTGTTCATCCTCAGAGAATAATGACTGGTAATACTCTGACATTTCTGAAACATCAAAATCAGGATCCTGGAATGGTTGAACAGAGGAATGAGCCCTGGCTGTAGTCATGCTCTGGGTTTGCACCCCATAATTAACTGCCTGAAAAATGGCTGTAGTCATAGAAAAAACCTCAGGTGGAAAGCCAGTCAGAGACTGTTGTTCTATGATGTGGTGGGGCTTCTGTCTCTTTATTTACATTCATTAATCTAGTGGGAGAATCCTTGGGGGGTGTAAATGCACTGGCAATAGATTCAGCACCCCTGACTTCCCCTGCATTTAAAGAGTTTGGTTATTCAGTAGATGACCAGGCACTAATGCAGCCCTGGAGGATGTGACTCATTTTTGTGTCATACACAGTTGTTGTATTAACACCACATCAGGGGACCTGGAGGCAAAAGAAGGCGAATGGTCCATTAGCCCATTTATGGCTACTGTGGAGTCACAAGCCATAGGTTGAGGCATATTTATTGACTTATTTCTATGTTCTTTAGGTGCACAAGGTGTAGATAGTGGAGGAGCACCATATCTGAATCCATCATGTCAGAGGACAAGAAACTATCCAGCTTGATAGTAATTACATCAAGTAATCACAACCCTAATGAAAAAAAATGCAAAGTTAGCAATTTTTCTGTCAAAAACTTTCAAATGAAGCTTTTAATCAACAGCATAGGTCTCATTGTGCTAGTCAAAGTACAAACAGAAGCATATGCAAAATTAAATAAACTCAAAAACCGATTGCAAAAAGAAGAAAAAAAAAACGATTGCTCTGAGCTCAGCAGCTGAAATCCAGAGAACAAAACAGTCGTACCTGAGATCCTTCTCTTACTATGGCACTAGAAAAACTGAATGGATTCCACCTGTGAGTCTAAAAGGCAGTCCTTGTGCTCTAAGGTGATTGGTTTATCACACCCAGAGACAGGCAGGGGGAGGGGCTCTCTACTTTGGTAGACTGCCAGAGATAGGGTAGCAGGGCACTTCTACCCAAATGCCATTGAGGCAATGTGTTTGTTGAGCATCTACATCTCCTCTTGCATATAGAGTATTATATTTTAAATTTCCCAAAGTAGTATTGTTAAATGATACTGCAAATCTATCAGTCATTACTGCCCTGATATCTATCTTTACAAGGCATGGAATACGTGAATAAGTTATATATGGCAATGATCCTCAGTTTGTACGTAGGAATTTAATAAATGTGTGAAACACTGGAAATTCTAACACATTACATCAAGTCTTATGTAAGCTGACCCCAGTGAGTAAACTGAAAGATGATCCAAACTGTAAAAAAATCTACTAAAGAAGTTTGAGTACTATGAGTTAGCAGGCAGTTACTTACCTATTCCAGAGTACAAAAATATGCCATTAAAGTCTGCAAGACTGCCACAAGCAAAACTACTTATGGCTTGGTATGGCAAGTCAAAACTATGTAAACTATTTTCACTGCCTTTACTACTGAGTAAACACAGTGCCCTCTTCTCAAACGAGACAAATAGGGCAGCTGGGTGAAGGTAATACAGCCATGGAGTAGGTCAGGTTGGGAACAAAAAAAATGATTTAGGATTATATTAAATGTGATATTGACTGCAAATCAGAAATAGAAGGGTGTTTAGAAAGACTACTGATATGCAATTTTTGTATAATAGCTGTAAAGTACATTTGTGATGCCTTCATTCCTCTTTGCAGTATGCATATTAGTAAACTAGCCTATTTCATGTTGTAGTGTTTTAAACCAGTATGAGTAACTAAATGCCATATAGTGTATGTGAATAGGGTTTAAAGTATGTGGGTCTCACACAGGATAGTATGTGAATCAGGTTAGCATTCCTTTAAGAGGGTTACAGCTAAAATGATGAGAAGTCATGTGACAAGGGGTGAATATTTATTTATTTTATTTATTTTACATTTGTTGACCAGGATAGTCCGACTGGATACATGTCCATTTTCAGTGGAGGCCCAGGGAGAAAAGCTCGAAGATAATAATACACAGTGAACATTTAGTAAATGCTAGTTTCAAGCAGATTACAGTCATAAGCAATACCAGCATTTAGCACATATAGTACTTATTATAAAACACTTTACAAAACATAACATTATTTTCAAAGTTAAACATACATAACATTACATTCAGGTTTAATATCAGTGTGAGCACTCATTTTCTTTTGACCATTTTGAAAATTAATATTCTTCAAACCAGTATATAGACACAACCCATATAAGCACATCACACAAGTTTGTGTGTGTGTGTGTGTGTGTGTGTGTGTGTGTGTGGGGGGTAATGTGGACTGGGCAGGGTAGGTGAAATCAGTAAACTGAGAATTGGTAAAAAGATCTTTGGGAAATGAATTTATTCCATCTCTAGACACTCACCCTTAACTATTAGTTCTTACTAAAAGACTATTGCATCTTAGAGTAAAGGTAAGTTTTATACCTACAGCAGTTTCTGAATCTGGAAGCATATTCACTGAAAAATAACATTTTTAGTTATCAACTGTAATAGAATTATGACTTGTTTAATAGTGATTTTTGCATAATTGCTCTGTTGACAGATACAATAAACAAGTCAAACAATGACTAAGATTTCTGGATTTGATTACAAGCTTAACATGGCAAAGATTGGGCCACAAATTCAGAAAACGCAATTGTTTTAGAAAAAAAAAAATATTATGTGACTTAGTGACAGGCCTAGAAAGTAAACCATGATATCCTGATAATGCTATAGTGATTAAGGCTGGCACACTGATATCAGACAAAGCATATATCAGTATCTTGTGTGTCTGAAACAACTTGGATATGACAGCACTACCAGGGAAGGAGGACGCCATAGTTAATGACTGGGAAGAAAGCAGGTTCATCTTGTGTCAATGACTTCCATGGATGCCTGGAATAATCTAAGCACATAGTAATGCAACAGTAGTGGTGAGAAAATGCTGCATCCTTGGTGTTATAGGATAACATATGGTGAACTGGGGGATCTGATAAGGTCAGCTTTGCCTCACAAGGAGAAGCAGGAGTAGGCTAATTAAAGCAATCTCCTACCATTAAATAAAAGGCAGTTACCTTGAATATTGTCCTCTGTAGATGTGAATGAGATGGCCTATAGGTTAGACAGCAGCTGCAAGGTTAACTCACATAGTTAGTATAGCCAGGGAGAAAAATAGATCTATTTAAAGGACAGCTCTACCCTAAATACAGCATTCACTTGTCCCAGAATGTATATTACTCCCTATGAAATGATCCCACATTACCACATATAAACATTATTTACATGCTTTTCCTATTCTTTTGTGGCATTTCTACTCAGTTCAACTTCCTCAGTGCATACTGTGTGGGATATGCATGTAATGTTATGATGGTTTCTTTAATAATTTGTCTGTGTGGATGGCTGTTCTGTCATACTAACCTTCACATTTTAAATATTTTGTCTCAGAAAAAAAAAGCCAATATAACATGAAAACATTAGCTCTTCCTTCTTTCTTCCATCTGGTGTCAAAGACCTAGTGACTCTCTGTGGTGTCACAGCTATTTAACTGTGTAGTGTCAGCCACATCTGAGAAAACACTTGTCTGTGATTTCAAGAAACCTGTCACCAGAGCCATAGCAAGATGATATGGCACCATAAGCAACGATCAGAACTGCATCCCTCAACCCATAGTTGAGGACAAAAAAACAGCTGTCACTGAATTTGAGACTAAAAAAATGTTTGCATTAGATCTTTACTATGGCTACTAAACATATTAATTTAAGAAGACACACTGTTGCTTGTGGCTTCTTAAATGCATTATTTATTTATTCACTGACATTTGTTTACTCGGAAAGTCTGACTTGGGCAGAATTGTCCTTTTTTATTGGAGGCTTGGAGAGAAAAGCTCCTTGAAAGTTAGGTGAGATTGCGGAGAGATGAATTAAAATATGCATTGAAAAACAAGCATTACATAGATACACAAAAAGAATAATGAGGCATAAAGACATTATGAAGCTGAACTTTCATAAGGGGCACACTCATTTCATCAAGCTGGAGATTCACATAGGTTAAATTCAGATGCAGAAAAAAGCACAGCATGAATATTGAGTGGTCAGATTATATATACAGTTAACATCAGATTAAAGGACAGTGTGTGAAAAGCGAGCAAACATTTGTGCATACAAAATAGAAACTTAGGTTAAAATATGTTTTTTATGAAGTATTTTGCTGGATGGGAGAATTATTACAGTATATTGAAAGATTGCATATATATAAGATATATGGTTATTTAAAAGTGGAAGGTTTAAGTAGTTAATAAGAGGAAAGGTGATGGGGAAACGTTACAGAGAAGTTTGCAGGTATGAAAGTGAGGATAGATATATATTTGTGATAAACTTCCAAAACAGACAGACAGACTCAGGTACAAAAGTAGATTGATCATAGGGTTTATATTATGGAGAAGGGCTGATAAATATGAGAGGTATTGATTGGGAAACTAGGTAGTGGGTGTTCATAGGTTGAAATATAGTAGCATTTTTACTGGCAATGATAAAACAGCAAAACCATGAGTTAGCTAGAAATTGTCTTATTACTGGTTTTAAATGTCTGGAGGTTGTTCATTGACCTAAGTGTAGTATTGAGTGAGCTCCAAGTTATAGCTGCAGAATTAGAGTACAACGCATTTCTTACAGAATGTTGTGCTTTGCTGATAGAAACACGTTTTTTTTTTAAGATTGGATCAAAGAGGCTTGTTGGGATGATAATTATGGAGGATAGGGCTGAGAACTGGGCAAGCTAAAGGTTTATGTATTCTGTTATGGGCTATGAGTAGGTGGGTATATGTCGGGTGGTAGGGTAGTTCAGGCCACTTTACTAGACTGAATGTTGAAAAGTGATGGGTTTAATATGTTTTGCTAGCTGCAAGTGTTGCCTTTTGATTTTACCATTGTTCTGTTTTCTTCTTTAATGAAGTGTGTAGAGTGAGGACTGGTAGATCATGGAGAAAAGAAGGTAATATGTGGTAGCTAGAGGTGTTTTGTGGATTTAGTGTGGAAACTGATCTACACAGCATTTCTATATTTTGATATTTTTCATAACAGTGTTATGAAAATGTAGATTGTTTTTTAGGTTGTCATCTGTGGTCATGCCTAATACCTTGATATGTGTATTATATTTCTATTCTGTTTTGTTCTGGGAGGTGATTTTGAATTTGGTTCTGTCTTGGATAAGTGCTCTGAGTAAGACTACGGACTTTTTTAGGATTAAGTGTAATTTGGGTAGTGCTGAGTCTTTTTTTTTAATTGAAAGTATTCTGTTGTGATTTGTTGGAGGTGGATTAGATTATCAGAGAAGCAGATAAGGGTAGAGTGAAATGAATGTTGATTTTCTGCTTATTTCCAGCCAGTAACTGCCAAACATGTTCCATCATGGCTTGCATTCTGGCAGCTATCTCTTCAATCTGCCTTAGTACAAATACAGCACTTCCTAACACCATTATTTGCCAGGGACAGTGAATGGAGAAAAGGAGTCCCTGCAGATAATTACTTGTTAGCTTTTCATGGGTCCCAGCCCCATGAAGATTCTACCCACCAAGACCTGCTCCCAGAATCTGAACTTGTCTATCACTTTTCCTACAGGAAATTCCTAAAATGTGGTTTATAAGTGTGTGCCAGCAGTCATGCCTTTGTTTTTTGAGACTTTTCCCTTCTCATTGTTTGTATGACTACTGTGTTGATATATGTCATTTTAGGGCTGTTGGAGGCTGCCCCCATCAGGTTGCAGAGGGCAAGACAATTAATTTCAATTTATACAGCAGGTTCAATCCTCACCATTTTAAACTCAGCAAGTTGAGTCCTTGTTGACTAAAACATTGACGATTCATACAGGATGCCACTTTTATTTTATTTTTATTCATTTACACTTTGTTGACAGGGTTATTCTCAGTAGGCCAATAGCCTCTTATAAGGGGAACCTTGAGGTGGAAATTTATACTGACTAGGCGAGAGGACTGGCGAACTTGCCTTACTCATCATTATTGTGAGTAGGACCTATTTGCAGGAACACTTCCTTTTTCCATTCCAGGCATAGAGGCAGTCCAGAGAAACAGAGAGGTAGATGGAGAGAGAAAAAGATAATGGAGTTGTGACAGAAGTGGAGGAGAAATCAAATATTGAGACTGGAGAATGTGTGCAGGATTCTGAAGAGATGTTTCAAAGAAATATGTTTGATGGAGATCAGTCAGCAAATGATGGCTGTATAATTACTATCCTCTAGTTGGGAGGGTTGAACGATGATTTACTTTAAGAAATGGTGATGCAGATTGAGGCAGAAAATGAAGGAGATGATTCCTGTGGGGACATTATGGAGAAAATACAAAAAGGAGGGTGCAGAGATAATCCTTAAGAACTGTAGTGAGATGGAAAAGAAAACATATGCAGAAAAAGTAAAAGAAGGCAAAAGAGAAGTAGCAGAAAAAAGCCAGTAGAAAGTAAAAAGCAGAAGTATGTAGTAAGGATTCAAAGTAAGGAGACAAAGAAATGGACACTTATGAAGTGTGGGGCAATATAATAGCTGCTTTGGGTGTAAAAGCTCATGAGGGAAGAGCATTTATTTTTATTAACAAATAGATATTTTGTGGCATTATATTTGAGACAGTTTTTTCAATGGAAAATTTTATTGGAGAATATGAAAAAAGAAAGACTGTAACCCATAGAATTGTTATGTAATATAAGCATTTAACAGTGAAACAAAAAAGAAAATGCATGTACAATGTTCAACAGAGGTGGAAAGAGAGACTTTGAAAGGACATTTGAAAATTTTATGTAAAGAAATACTGGACATTGCAAAAAATTATGATAAAATGGGTTTATGGACTTGTAGATGGGATTGTAATATTGTGTTAAAAATAGAAAGAGAAAATTATACATATACCAAGTGTGATAAATGTGGAGGGGAATAGGAGTGTTTTAAAATACTGGGGACAACCCAAAATATGTTTTTTTTTGTGGAAAAAGACATTTGATAAGTAACTGTGATAAAGAAAATGTTATGTTTGAGGGGAAATTGGACATGATGTAAAAATGTGAATTGAATCATTATAAATGTAATAAAATTGGACATTTATGGATGGATTGCAAAAATGAAAATAAGAGCAAGGAAAAAGAAAAAGAAAGGGAAAAAATGAACAAAGAGAATACATTTTAGAAGTAGAAGAAAAAGAAGGGAAAAAAGAAGAAAAAATAATAAAGTAGACATAGAAGAAGGTTATGAAAGAAATGATGAACAGGACATAAATTCAAAGGTAGTAAAAGAAAAAATAATGTTATTGGCAAAAGGGTAAAAGACAGAAAAAGAAAATTTAAAGAGATAAGTGCAAAAGAAAAAAAATAAAATGGATAAAAAAGAATATGTTCAGTGAATGATTGGGGGTTGGTATAATGGTTAAGGTATTTGACTTACAGACACAAGATACAATGTTTGATTCTCACCTTTGGATCATAGGAAGTTACTAGGCTATTGGCCCTGAGGCCCTTATAAGCCTAGCCAATAGTTTAGCCCATGTATAGACAAATCAGCATCCAATGCCCCTGTCCAGCAAGGACATGGGTGGAATCCCAGGGTTGTATTTTCTGTTTCCCATCCAGTTATCCAGGTTGTACTTAAAAATGGGTAAAGAGGTACTCTGCTTGATATGGAGAGGGAGTCTATTCCACAGATGGGAGAGTCTCTGGGACACAAATCTGTCCTGCCACCAAGTCCTATTAATGTCACAGACCAGGTTGAGGCCACGTGTGTGGGTTACTCGAGTGGAGCTTGACTTGCAAATATGCAGCAGTCCCATCAAGGTGGAGTCCAAGATCGCTTTATATGCCAGATGGAGGTTACCTCAGAGGAGTCTGCATGAAGCAGAGTAGAGGGATAGGGCTTTTAGCCTATCTGTGTATGGCAGATTTTTGACGCCTTGGATTCTCCTGGTGAGGAACCTCTGTCATCTCTCCAGCTTCTGCTTGTGCTTTGTGAGGTACATGCCAAATGGGGTGTTGTACTTAATAGTGGGCCTTATAAGGGAAGAATACAGGGATATTATGACCTCCTTGTACCTGGATGAGATACTCTGACTTATGAGGTGGGCCATGTAGAAAGCTTTCCGTACAATGGAAGTAACATGGTGGTCAAACGTTAGGTTGCTATCAATCTGTGTGCTCAAATCCCTCACAACTGACTGCATGCTTAGGACATTGTTATTAATGTGATACTTTGTGGGGACATCACTCTCTCCAAAGGGAATGATGATGCATTTTTTTATTTAACTTGAGGCCATGTTTCTGGCACCAGTCATTTGTTTGGGTGAGACCCTCTTGGAGGATGTCCACATCACTAGGGGAATTGATGACAGCACCCAGCTGTTCCTGGGAGGAAAATTGGCTAGGCTTATGTTGGTCTAGTACAAAAATAGTCCAGTAATTAGCTATGAATGCATGAAACCATGAATCTAAGAAAAAGGGAAAATGAAAATTTTAGATTGCTTTCTGTAAATATGAATAGTATTAAGAATATAGTAAGAAGAAGAGGGATGTTGGACTGGAGTAACACATGTGATATAGATGTAATTATATTAGAAGACATGATTTTTAACAAATGAAGAAAGATTACAAACAGAGAAACATAGGGGAGGAAATTTAATCTGGAGTTGGGGAAATGAGATATGTCCTGGAAGAGTGGTATTATGTAGACATACACTAAAGATATTAGATATAACTTTAGCAAAATGGGGAGGTTGATTATTGCAGATTTAAAATGAAAAGAACAAGTATATAGAATTATAACATTATATGCTTATACTAATTGTAAAGAAAAGGGAAATATTTTTTCCATTAGATTTTAGACTGTGTAGAGATAAATATGAATATTCTAACAACATGAGCCTTTAATAATGATTTAAGAGGAAGCACACGAAGTAATTAAATGATATAAGAAAAATGTTAGTGGTTACAAGATGTGGTGAGGTAAAACTTTGGATAAAAAATTCATAGACTTTCAAAAGTGGTATGCACAAAACTGAATAGATTATTTTATAGTATCAGAATGTTTAGTTATAGGAGAAGGGGAGGGAATTGAAAAGGATTTTCTGATAATCTTGCAGCATGGCTACAGATAAAGAAAACAAGGAATATATAAAAAATAGGCAAAGCAATAAAAAGTATAGATGAGAAAGCATGAAATGAAGATGGAAAAAGATTAGTAATACAGTTATAGAAAGGTTTTATTACTATGAGAACATTTTATAAAAATGATTCTGAATGATGGATGATATTTAAGGAAACTACAAAACATGTTGTTTATAGTGGCAACATGATGTGAGTAAAGCAGAGAAAAAAACTATAAAAGAACACATAAAGATGCATTGACAGATTTAAAACATAATGCCAGAAAGTACGTAAACAAAAAAAAAAGAATTATATGAAAGAAATCAGGAAATCAATACATGAATTTTATAAAAGCAAAGATATTTTTTTATGTCACTTAAGCAGATTAATAAAGGGAGATGGTAGTGCAATGAGATAAATAAAAATGTAAAAGGATAAATAGAAAGAACTCAGGAAACAATTATGAATAGTGTAGTGCAATATGTACAAGAGATGTTTAGAGAAAAAAATGAAGGCAGTGAAAAAACATGAAAAGCAAAAGTTAACAGAAAAAAAATAAAGAGTTGAAATAGGGATTTCTTTAAATGAGCTAGATAAAGTATTAGGACTAGTGAATATTGATTTGTCTGCAGGACCAGATGGAATAGGGTACAAAATGTGTAAAAATTTAAGGGATTGGCAAAAAAAAAAAAGATTTTGAATCAATGCTTAAATGAATGTTTTATGTATAAAGAATTAAGTAGTGGAATGCTTAAACTCGTGTGGAGGAAGGAAGATAGAAAACAATAAAAAAAAATAGAGACCTATAGTACTGAATAATAATGATTACAAGATCTTTATGAAAATAATAGAAAAGGGATTTGAAACTATAATGGAAAATATTATGAAAGATAGTCTATATAGTATAAAGGAGAAGGTTTGTCAAGAGTTACTAATGACAGAGAAATTGAAAATGATATTATGAGTAGAAAAGAAAAAGCAAACAAAATAATGATAGGAGACCTTAGTAAGGCATTTGATCCAAATAGACATGAAATTGTGTATGTAATAATGAAAGACTGTAAATATAAGTGAGAAAGTTAGGAAATTATGTATGTCAGCGTATAGTAATAACAAAGTAAAATACTTCTATATCACTTGTTATGCCAAGAGGTACATATGGAGAGTTGTGTAAGACAGGGATGTCCAATGAGTTGTAAACTATTTGCATTTGTTATGAATATGATAGTATGTGAAATATATAATAAAATGAAGGAGGCAGGGTGTATTACACCTGAAGGGTTAAGAATTACAGTTCTGTTAATATATGCAGATGACATTATAATAATTACAAAAAACAAAATTTGGATAAAAGAAGTAATTCGCACAAATGACTGTCTAGAGGTGATAGATATAGTTTTATATAAAGAGAAAAGTAAATGTTAAGGTGATGTAGTAAAGCTGTAAGTAAATTTACAATGAATGAAATTTCTGTGTTAGATATAAAATTTGGGAGTCAAGATGTAAGTAGAATTCAATGTGAAAAATAACAGAATAAATAAAACAAACCTTTTTGTGTGGCTGTTTTTACTGTTTGTTACAGTTCTTTGGACTCTGTGTGCCATTTTTTCTAAAGTGGTTTAAGAATACAGGGATGTTATGACCTCCTTGTACCTGGATGAGATACCCTTACTTATGAGGTGGGCCATGTAGAAAGTTTTCTGTGCAATGGAAGCAACATGATGGCCAAAAGTTAGGCTGCTATCAATCTGGGTGCCCAAATCCCTCACAACTGACTGCATGCTTAGGATATTTGTTTTCTTTAGTATTTTGGCACAACCTGTGTCAGTTATGGGGGTGATATGGTGAGGAGGTTGAACGAGATAGAAAGCAAGTTCATTCTCAATTATAGAACATTGTTTAATAGGGGTCTTAACCTTGAGGTAAATATATGAAATTTACAAATTTTTCATATTTATGAATTTATAAATGTATGAATTAATGAGGTTTTCATTGTCATGCTTATTTAGCCTATTATAAATGTTAGTTATACATATTAGATATATTTCTTAAAAAAGTTCATCAATCAATGTTGGATAGTTTATATTTAAAATTAGTTATTTAAAATGTTTAGGTTGGCTGCATTTAATAAAATGTGTATGTAGTACTTTAAAAAAGGTGTATGCAGCATTTTAAACAAGATGCAATTTTTCAATTAGTTATTTAATTGTATTAATTGGGGTTTGAACCTATGTATATAAAGATGGTTGTTTGTAATTGCATATTGTCCATTGAAGGCGAATGGCCGAGGTATCAGTGTGTTGAAGTAAAGAAAACTTAAGCAGTTCTGCTGTGTTCCTGCCTTTTTTTTTCAGTATATGGTTTAGTGAAGTGGTGGATTCATGAAAAATATTTTAAAATGCACTTGCCTGCTAAGACTAATATGTCATGTATTTTGTATATATTAATCAACAGCCTGATCAGAGAAAGCAAACCAGGTGAAGGTATATTATCCATAACAGAAAATCAAATTCTTCTCAGAGTAGAATGTTACATGCTGTGAAATGCTTATTGTTGTCATTAAAGTGTATAGCAGCCATCGCATGGTGTTTTTCTTTTCCGGACTACAGAGGTAACATCAAAGAAAACATATTTTCAACATAGTTATAATCAATGTAGTTAGCTAATCCAGCAAATAATATCCAACAATGTATCTAAAACTTATAAGACTTTATATAAAATGAATATATATAATGCACGGAATCCCCAATAAGTGCTCGCTCACCTTTAGTGCAACAATAGCAAGAATACATTCCGTTCGTTAAAATCAGCTATTTAATGCCCAAGACTGAATGACAACGATAAATACATCCAACAAGTTGACTTTGTACCAAAGTATTCAAAAGTCCATGAAAATGGGGAACAATGGTTAAAATACATCCAACAAATTCACTTTGTGCCAAAGTGTTCAATAGTCCATGAAAATGGAGAACATAGGTTAAGCGCTTTCACCCAATATTCGGGCTTCTTCAGAACACTGTATACCAAAATAATACACCTTAAATAAACATTTTGGGGCCAAAAACATTTCAAAAAATTAAAGGGACATTGCCCTGTAATTATGTTTATCCTGAAGTTGTTTCCCTTACTTTTTAGTTAAGCATTCACTGTGAATGCAAAATATTCATAAAAGTGTGCACCAGTCTAAATGACTATCAAAACTACAGCACGTATATTACATAGTGAACGCTTAATTTACATTTTATACCATCGATGATGCAAATAACATTTTGCTGACTTTTGCGAAACATCTCATAACAGAGATCTGTCAGTTATTGATCATAATAAAATATACTAAAGCAATGTCACTAAACATTATATATATATATCTAAAATAATATATATATCTAAAATACTATGTATATATGTTGATTTTTTTTAAAAATATATAAAAAACTCAAGTTAAAACTGCTGCGCTTTTAAATATGCGCTAATCTTTTATTGTTATATATACAATCAAACATTATCTGCTTATTCTCCTATACTTGTCTTGAAATAAAAATTGATAGGTGGATGCTTGCTCTTGATGTTCGCACAATTTATAAAAGTATTGCAGGTGACTACTACCCATTTAATTACGCACCATAATGGAACATAAAAAGACATAAGAAATCCGTTCTGTCACTATTTCTACATATGCATAGTGTATAGGGCATATAAAGTGTATCAACTATAAAAGTATTAAAGTGTTGGTTATATTCGTACTACGTCACTTGTCATATTGAATGTTTAATTAATATAGCTCCCAAGTACTTAATATCTTATCTATAGTTAAACTATGTCAAATGAAAACTATATCAATTGACCTGGATTCAAACAAAGAATGAATATATGCTAACCATACACAAATCTCTTTTAAATATGTTTGGGGTAACGTATTATTCTACTATCTATATTCTCCTTTAAAAAATTCAAAAATCCTATAAAGGGTTAACTGTCCTTTTAAATGAATGTGATGATGAAAATTTCTCCATAACTTAAGTATTATTTACATAAAATTTATTGTACATAAAATTTATTGAACATAAACTTTTTAATCCTTTATTGTATATCTATAGTTCAAATAAATAATTAATTAATTAAAATTGATCTTATCTAATCTAAATTTATATAATTATATTAAAAATTGAACTAATTAATTTTCATCAACAATTAATGTGTTAAAATTGATTTTAATGAAACACTGTCATTTAATCCAGGTGTGGTGGTAGCATCCAAATAGATTTGCCACCATACCTCCTTATATAGTAGATGTGTTTTAATGTCACCCCCTCTGGGATCAGCTTTAATAGTATCAATTATTGCAAATTTAAATCCTTTAGTATGTCCCTTGGTTTCTATGTGTCTTGACAGTGCATTAGCTGAATCCTTCTTCCTAATTTTATAATTGTGTTCATAAATGCGTTTGTTTAAACTCCTTTCTGTCTTTCCCACGTAGTAACAATGGCATTGATTACAAGTCGCCAAATATACTATCATTTTAGAGTTGCAATTACCCTTTGAACACTTTATTTTGGTTCTCATAATATTTTGTAGTTTAATTTCCTTGTTTTCGTTAATGTAATTACATTGGTTGCAACGTCCACATTTCTTAGTATAATCTTCTATTGTGGTATTATACTTCCTATCATGTTGTATGTGTTTTTGCAATAACATTTTAATATTGTTGCCCATTTTATAGACTATTCCTGGTTTCATTCCCATAACTTCAGATAATATGGAGTCACCAGTTATTAAATACCAATATTTAGTCAATAAATCAATAATATCTCTAGATACGGGACTGTATAACATAATGTATGCTCTCTGATGGCTGGTCTTAATATTTTTATTTTTACCACCATTAATATTTAAGTCAGTGGAGAGTTCTCCTGATGTTTGTTTCCCTAATCCTAATAGGGGTTTATACTTTTTTCCAAACTCTTCTAAAATATATTTAGTCACATTATCCATCATATCAACGGGGTATCCCCTATCTTTGAACATAGTTGTTATTGTATTTAGTTCACTAACCAAAGTATTGAAATCTGATGTCATTCTACAGGCCCGAATACTTTGACCCTTATAGAGATTATATTTAAGTTTAGTGGGATGAAAACTATTATATTGCAAATAGTCATGAAGAAGTCATGGAGAAATTGATACATTAAAGGAATTACAAATGGATTCTAGTATTAGGGTCATGAAACCAGACAAAGGAGGTGGGATTGTCATTTTTGAGACCCATGAATATAATAAGAAAATGTATGACCTATTATATGATACAGGTAATTATGAATCCATTTCCATCAATGAAATCAATATTGCATATCGGAGAATAGATTAATATTTGGAGGAATTTCTTATAGATGGTAGGATTAGTACTGAATTACACACATTTTTGACTGTCAAGTATCCAAGATTAGCCATGTTGGTTGGAATACCCAAAATTCATAAATCCACCAATGATCCTCCTTTCAGACCGATCACTTCTGGAAGTGAATCAAAAACATTCCCTATAGGTAAATATATAGATGTGAGACTTAAACATATATATGATAAAATACCTCATATGGTGAAAGATTCTTGGGAATTTTTGAAGGTATATCCTATAGAAAAATGGAATAAGGGATGGTTATTTGTCACAATAGATGTCATAGATCTATTTTCATGCATACACAAAGAGAAAGGATTGGAGGCTTTTACCAACAGTATGAGAAGATTTTCTGATCTAGATTGGGATGAAATTAATTTGATCATTGAGTGTATGAATATCGTATTGGAACATAACTTCATTTATTACAAAGGGGAACATTTCAAGCAAACCAGGGGGGTAGCTATGGGAGCAGCTTGTGCTCCCATCTTTGCCAACCTGGTCATGCTGGATTGGGAACTCAACACACTTTTTCCCAGTACATATTTTCATCACATGGAGTACTATTCAAGATTTCTAGACGATATTTATATTCTCTGGAATTCCAGTTTGGAACAATTAGAACAATTTATAGACTTTCTCAATGGTAGTAATGAGTTTTTAAAATTCACTATGCATATAACACTACTGGTATAGCCTATTTGGATACATTCATTTATGAACATGAAGGAAAATTACATTCCAGAATACATAGGAAAAATACATTTTCAAATGACTATTTGCAATATAATAGTTTTCATCCCACTAAACTTAAATATAATATCTATAAGGGTCAAAGTATTCGGGCCTGTAGAATGACATTGGATTTCAATACTTTGGTTAGTGAACTAAATACAATAACAACTATGTTCAAAGATAGGGGATACCCCATTGATATGATGGATAATGTGACTAAATATATTTTAGAAGAGTGGGGAAAAAAGTATAAACCCCTATTAGGATTAGGGAAACAAACATCAGGAGAACTCTCCACTGACTTAAATATTAATGGTGGTAAAAATAAAAATATTAAGACCAGCCATCAGAGAGCATACATTATGTTATACAGTCCCGTATATAGAGATATTTTTGATTTATTGACTAAATATTGGTATTTAATAAGTGGTGACTCCATATTATCTGAAGTTATGATAATGGAACCAGGAATAGTCTATAAAATGGGCAACAATATTAAAATGTTATTGCAAAAACACATACAACATGATAGGAAGTATAATACCACAATAGATTATACTAAGAAATGTGGACGTTGCAACCAATGTAATTACATTAACGAAAACAAGGAAATTAAACTACAAAATATTATGAGAACCAAAATAAAGTGTTCAAAGGGTAATTGCAACTCTAAAATGATAGCATATTTGGCGACTTGCAATCAATGGCATTGTTACTATGTGGGAAAGACAGAGAGGAGTTTAAACAAATGCATTTATGAACACAATTATAAAATTAGGAAGAAGGATTCAACTAATACACTGTCAAGACGCGTAGAAACCAAGGGACATACTAAAGGATTTAAATTTGCAATAATTGATACTATTAAAGTTGATCCCAGAGGGGGTGACATTAAAACACATTTACTATATAAGGAGGTATGGTGGCAAATCTATTTGGATGCTACCACCACACCTGGATTAAATGACAGTGTTTCATTAAAATCAATTTTAACACATTAACTGTTGATGAAAATTAATTAGTTCAATTTTTAATATAATTATATAAATTAAGATTAGATAAAATCAATTTTAATTAATTATTTATTTGAACTATAGATATACAATAAAGGATTACAAATTTTATGTACAATAAATTTTATGTACAATAAATTTTATGTAAATAATACTTCAGTTATGGAGAAATTTTCATCATCACATTCATTTAGAAGGACAGTTAACCCTTTATAGGATTTTTGAATTTTTTAAAGGAGAATATAGATAGTAGAATAATACGTTACCCCAAACATATTTAAAAGAGATTTGTGTATGGTTAGCATATGTTCGTTCTTTGTTTGAATCCAGGTCAATTGATATAGTTTTCATTTGACATAGTTTAACTATAGATAAGATATTAAGTACTTGGGAGCTATATTAATTAAACATTCAATATGACAAGTGACGTAGTATGAATATAAACCAACACTTTAATACTTTTATATTTGATACACTTTATATGCCCTATACATTATGCATATGTAGGAATAGTGATAGAACAGATTTCTTATGTCTTTTTATGTTCCATTATGGTGCGTAATTAAATGGGTAGTAGTCACCTGCAATACTTTTATAAATTGTGCGAACATCAAGAGCAAGCATCCACCTATCAATTTTTATTTCAAGACAAGTATAGGAGAATAAGCAGATAATGTTTGATTGTATATATAACAATAAAAGATTAGCGCATATTTAAAAGCGCAGCAGTTTTAACTTAAGTTTTTTATATATCTTTTAAAAAAATCAACATATATACATAGTATTTTAGATATATATATTATTTTAGATATATATATATATATATATATATATATATATATATATATAATGTTTAGTGACATTGCTTTAGTATATTTTATTATGATCAATAACTGACAGATCTCTGTTATGAGATGTTTCGCAAAAGTCAGCAAAATGTTATTTGCATCATCGATGGTATAAAATGTAAATTAAGCGTTCACTATGTAATATACGCTCTGTAGTTTTGATAGTCATTTAGACTGGTGCACACTTTTATGAATATTTTGCATTCACAGTGAATGCTTAACTAAAAAGTAAGGGAAACAACTTCAGGATAAACATAATTACAGGGCAATGTCCCTTTAATTTTTTGAAATGTTTTTGGCGCCAAAATGTTTATTTAAGGCGTTTTATTTTGGTATACAGTGTTCTGAAGAAGCCTGAATATCGGGTGAAAGCGCTTAACCTACGTTCTCCATTTTCATGGACTTTCGAACACTTTGGCACAAAGTGAATTTGTTGGATGTATTTTAACCATCGTTCCCCATTTTCATGGACTTTTGAATACATTGGTACAAAGTCAACTTGTTGGATGTATTTATCGTTGTCATTCAGTCTTGGGCATTAAATAGCTGATTTTAACGAATGGAGTGTATTCTTGCTATTGTTGCACTAAAGGTGAGCGAGCACTTATTGGGAATTCCGTGCATTATATTTATTAGTACTTTTCATTGGATTCATTTTATATAAAATGAACTATATCTTAATAATACAACCACTGAAGTCATTTCTCATAGGAAAATTATTAGGAATGGTAGTGCATGATAATGTTAAATTCAACCTGCATGCACAAAATTGCATTAACTAAATCACAGAAAAACTAGGGATGCTTTATACAGCCAAGAACGTTTTCAACAATATAACTAAAACTATACTTACTACTACTTACCTCCTCACCTCACTACTTTATGGTGCTCCCATCCTTACTAACTCCCAGGCATCACAAAAAGCAAAACTTGAACATTGCTATAATAATGTGGCTACATTTGTGGAAATATCCCTTTCAGAACCCACCACAGAGTAGCACTAAAACTCCTAAATTGGTTAGAACTACCCCATCAACTAACACGCACAGCTTCTTACCACTTATAAAATTATCCAGCATCCACCTGCTTGTCCAGTACTAAACACCACTCTACGTAACTATGTTACCATTTGGTCATAATGATCCAATGACCAAAAGCTTCTCTGTCCACAAACCTATCAAATCTGCTGGGTATGATCTGTAATCATACCATGTTGCTAAGGTGTGCAACTCCTTACTTATACCTGTAGGAGTATTAGACATTGCATCTGAAATGTAAGTTGAATTATCTACTTGGTTTTCTGTGTTTTGTTGATAATGAACTTATCTTGTGCCATTAACCTATCTAGAGGGAATGCTTACTTTGCTAATACAAAGAAAAATCTGATTTAATTGCAAGCCATCAAAAGAATGAAAGTGGGCAGTGTTATTTTCAGCAGCTGCAGTAAAAGCTGTAATGGAATAGTTATAGTGTTAATAGCAAATGTTGCTAAAGAATTCTAAAAATAAATATAGATAGGTAGATCTGACCATTTTGTGCAGACTGCAAAATGTGTCTGTAAATTTATTTCTTGCTCTACTTTTTTAAGAAAGTGTGCATTAATTTAACATATTTGCCATATATACACAGAAAGGAAGAAATTCAACATTATATATTGTTGTACAATGATAGGAATACATTGAATTATCAAGGTAAGCTTATACAATTAAGCATTAACAGTCTTGGTATTTTAATAGCAGCATTTCAAGGTTATCTCAACATCTAAAAGTCTTAGTATGATTTATAGGTCTTATTCTGATCACTTCTTTTTTGGTTTTACATAGCATTGCTGTTAAATTTAAAATTTCTTTGAATGTAGGAACTGAGTTTGATTTCCACTTTTTGTAATAACTTTTTTAGCAACTGCCAAGAAAACGCAAAACATTTTCTGCTCTTTGGCTTTTACAGATAAAGTGGAACATTCATTAATATTACTCATCTAGTTAAGGAACAATTATCAGACCGTAACCCCTTAATAAACATACTTATCTCTTCCCAATATACATTTAATTTTTCACAATTCATAAACATGTGTGTCCAGTTAACTTTTACATCTTCACTACATCTCCAACAAACCAAATAAGTAATTTTACTAAACTTAGAGATTTTATAGCAAGTAACAAACATTATTTGTATATGTTTCCACATAAAAAACATTTAAACTTGTAGAAGTTTGACTAACTGATTTCAGTAACAAAGCTTTATTCTTACTGTCTGTCAAATCACTCAATCCACTGCTATCTAAAAAGTTCCAAAATTCTGCATTGAAATTATTATTTATAATTAACTCATATAACTTTGACAAGTTTCCTTTGTATGTCACTCTACCTTTAATAATAGCATTGTATATTCATATAATGGGGGAATAGTGTTCTGTTCCTCTTCACTCATATTATCCACAAATTCATTTAATTTCTTACTGATGGATAATATTAACTGGTTAGCAGATTCATCTAACTTATATTCTTTCATTGAATATTGTAAGGACTTAGATTTTCCTTTTTCAAAGCAATCAGAACATAATACAAATCTATTCCTTTTTAGTAAATTCATTTTATCATTGTTCTGAGTTTCCTTAAATCTAGAGATACGTGCAATGGCAAAGCACAGAAAATTCCATTTTTATATTAATGGAGATTTAAAGACATATTTCTTAACCATTTTAAGAATTGATTTCATATAGGCAGAGTCTAAAGATTGAAATTAATTTCCTTCTAACGTAAATTTTGTTAACCAGATGGAAGGATTATTGCATATTTCTAGTTTATCATCTTTAATAAACTTACAAGAATTTAGTATAATCTGTTCCTGAATTGTTTTCCACTGATTAGTGCAAGTTGAGTCTATCCAGAGTATAGAGTTTAAACATTGCAGGAAAAGAATATCATTCTACACCTGGGGAACTAATATCACCATACTCCCATAATCTTACATGATTTCTTTAAGCAATTCTTGGCTTTTTAGGATACCATAAGAATGATATTAATGTTTTTTACAATGTCTTAAATTTTTTTTTGTCCAGTATTAAAGCTATTGAATGCAATATATATATATATATATATATATATATATATATATATATATATATATATATATATATATATATATATATTGGGTAATATAATCATTTTAATAAGTACTAACATCCTCAAATGTAAAGAAACATTTGTCAGAGATACTGGGTTAGCAAGCTGGTGTAACTAAGAAAGTGATCTTTTCGAGTTATGATACAGAATTGGAATTGCCTAGACATGGTAAGGCCTTGATTCATCTAATTATGGTGGCTGCCAAAAAAACAATTACTAGAAAATAGAAATCAAAGTGTAAACCAACTTTACTAGATGTAGCGAATATAGTAACTGAGATAAAACAACTGGAATTGGGATTTTTAGCAAAGGGAAGGAGCAAAGTACATAGGAAAAAATGGGAATTGTGAAGACATTATATACAGAGGAGGAACGAGGTTTAAAAGAAGGCGGGATTTGAATGAGCTATGTAATACTAAAGTGACAATGACTGGATATATTATAAGTGATGTATAATGCATGCAACTATAGTTGCCTCAATGGGGTCTGTGATGCATAATGTTTGCAACTAAAATTGTATTAATGTAATTTGTTTTTCATTTATACAAATGTAAGATTGCCTATGTCATACGTCATAATTTAAGAAAGATGTTTTTTGTTTTAAAAAAAAAAAAAGTAGTAAACATAAATAGACCTGTTCAAAAGAGAAACTGTTAAGACTAATATCTTCATTAAAAAGAAAAGTGATCCTATGGAAAATAAAAACTCTAGTAATAATAATCTCACAGTAAATAAAACAGACTTGTGAAAAGAGATAAAAATGTCTCCCAAGGAATGCAACTGAGATTGTATCGCTATGGTTTATATTCATTTATATAACTGTAAGACTGGCTATGTCATACATGATGAATTAATAAAGATGTTTCCTGTTTAAAAAATAAAGAAACATTCATTCCATTTTTTTAATAAGAAGTAACACTTCTTCCGTTACTTTAGCAAAATTATTTTTAATAATCTTACTCACATCTTGATAGATTTTTATTCCTAAATATTTTAGTTCTTTTCCACCCCAATTATATTTATATTTGTCTTTAAACTTACTATCTAATAATTGATTTAACACTAAAATTTCAGTTTTATTATTATTAAATTTTAGCAGAAATACTTCTTGAAACTTTTCAATTTCCTCAGCTATGTCTTTGATCAAATAATTTAAATCTCCTACAGTTAGTAAAATATCATCTGCAAAAAGCTGTATTTTAGATTGACAATCTCTATTAATTAAGAATCCATCAATTTTTTTATTCCTTCTTATACTGTTAGCTAAGGGTTCAATAACCAATGCAAATAGTAAAGGAGACAAGGGACACCCTTATTTTGTGCCTTTGTTTTAAGTGAATCCTTGAGAAATGTAAGATCCAATTTTAACATATGCTTTGGAGTCACTATACAGTTTTTTTTAATATTCCCCAAAACTGCTCCGGAAATGCAAACACTTCTAAAATTTTAAACACGTAGCTCCAATCTACAGAATCAAAAGCTCTTTCAATATCTAAGCTAATTAGGATCAATTTCTTGTTCATTCCTTTTGCAAAATCTAAGCTATTTACTACCTTTTTATATTATCGCACATTCATTTATTGACTACAAATCCTGTTTAGTCTTTGCTAATTAATCTCCTATATTTCTTAATCTTGTAGTGAAAATGGAAGTAAATGTTTTATAGTCTATATTTAATAATGAAACAGGTCTATATGAGGAAGCTAACTTATTATCCTTTCCTTCTTTAAGTATAGGTAAGATTACAGAAAATTTCCATGAGGGAGGAATTATTTTATCACTCCAAATTATCCTGAAAATGTCACTCAGCAATTCAAAAATATTTAATGGAAACAGTCTACGTAATTACATATTTTAAACCATCTAACACTGGAGCTTTGCCATGCTTTCCTTTTTTAAAGCTTCTTTAACTTCTATAATAGGCTTATTCAGCTGAGATATTTGTTGGTCATTAAGTTTACTAGTAACATTTTTCTTTAAATAATTGTCAATTTTGTAATCATCAAGATTATTATTTTTATTAAGATTCTCATGGAGTTTTTTTAAATATTCAGCATTTCCTCTTTATCTGAAGTATGGTTATTAGTGAGAGGATTTTGGATGCTATTGATTTGTTCATTTTTGCTTAACATCTTACCTCTATTAGGTAATCTATGTAGATTTTTGAAGTAAACACATAACTATGCAATTTTATTTTTTCTAAAGCTTTCTCCAATTTATGCTTTAAAACTGATATTTTGTCATTATTTTAATGACTTCAGCAATATCTAATTTCCTTCTTTATTGTTCAAACATTTTTGCGTATTTCATCTTGTATTTCTAACAAGTCTTTATCCTATTCTTTCAATTTATTACTAGCCCATCATCCCATTCTGTCTTCAATATGCATTTTTAAGATGTCCCATTGTATGAATTTACTAACCTGATCCTTATCATTCAAAGATAAAATATTCTTGATTTGTTCCTTAAGGTAACTCTTAAACTTTTCTAATTTCATCATACATAGTGGGATTCTGTAAATAATCAGAAATGTCCTGATACCCATTACTATATTAATACTTAGTGCATTATGATTAGATAAAGAACAAGTAATAGTTTTAAAATAATACACTTTATTAAGTTAATCTATAGAGACATAAATCTCATCAATTCTAGTTTGTGTCCCGTGCACATAAGAATAATGAGTGAAGAAGAATGACTTATCTTCTGCTTTTACTAGTAAATCAACTAAATTATTATTACTAATCCATATATTTAGTGCTTTAGCTGATGCCAGTGTTTTAGCTTTCTTCTGTTCACTTGTATATTTCCTGCTAGATATACAGTTAAAAATCCCCTGCAAAAATCAAACTACCCTTCTAATGACTTTGAGGTAAGTTAAAGTGACCTTTAGTCACCCTTGCACCTATTCCAGGGATCCAGTAAAAATTAGCTAGTGTATAGAGCTGCAGTTATATTTAATTATTACAAATGTATGCATTCCTTTGGGATCATTAAATGATTCCATAACCTTAGGCATTACAGTGGAGATTCTCCAAACTATAGCAGTTCCTCTTCTCTTTTTATTAAAAGAAATAGAGAGTAACATTTCATAACCTAAGTTATTTAAATATTATACATTTTTATCTATTAAGTGTGTTTCTTGGAAAAATATAATGTCTACCCTATTTAATTTTAGATTTCTCATTAATTATTTCCTTTTGTTGCCATTATTTATTCTGTTTACGTTAATTACTAATTGATTAAAACTATCCATGCTGTGTATTTAAAATGATTTCTCTTCAAAGGTAATATGACAATTCATCTACCATATTAATTTAATTATAAATAAATCTCTAATGCAGTCCTCAAACATTATCTTTACATTCCGGCTTTTTATTTTTTTTTCTTTCTACAAACTAAACTACTAAAAATCAAAAATAACAACAACAAAGACAAGTTTACAACTATAAATGTATATATTGCTAATAAAACACACCTACCATGGACACCAAAGTTCCTAGTCTACCAATTACTATACTATAATATTGCTATAACATAGCAACACCTAAAAATTCATCAAAATCTAGCCAAAAGCTACCATGACTTGCAAATAATTAATATAATATAATATATGTAGGTCAAAATAATAAAACACTATTAATTTAATTATATATGTTGCCATTTTAAACTATTCCCCCGATTACTACGTACACGTTTAATAATCTTCTTCTATTAAACATGGATACATATATAATAAAACACTATTAATTTAATTATATATGTTGCCATTTTAAACTATTCCCCCGATTACTACGTACACGTTTAATAATCTTCTTCTATTAAACATGGATATTAAATAATCCAACAAACAGTATACTATATACCTATTTATATAATAGTAGTATAACTTACCCATTTAATATTCCTAAATTATTCACTCATTCAACATTATTATAACTAGATCTCTAAATAAATAAGTATAACAGAGTGGGACCTAAAGAGATAAAGATATCAGTAGACTTACAGTTCACAGGTAATTTTATCATACTAGACTATAATACAAAAGAGAAATCAATGTACATATACATTTATCATGTCAAAAGACACACATACTTTATAGCTGTAACAAAAATCCCCAAATTAGTTTTTAAAGCACATCTGTCTATATTTTAAATTTCTGTAACACTCTTAGCATGTCAAATATCAAAATATTTAAAAATCCAATAACTTATTAACCTACTTCACAAATATGTGCATAACCGAGGTCAAAGAGAATGTCTTACTATTTCTATGGAGTCAAAAATAAAATAAATAAATAAAAAATGCAGTCTATATTGTATTCAACAGGTACAACATGTTTAATTCAAATTCCATTCTCTTTTCCCAGATTGAAACATATTGAAATATCTACTTTAGTTTCTATCAAAATGGATCTACTGATTCAGCAATAAACACTCAAATTTCAGCTTTGACTTATGAAATGAGTTATTTCAGGTAGTCTTAGTGAATCTAATAATGTGCAACATGTAAAAAAGCTTTAACATTCTCATGACCAAGCTTCAAATTTCAGCTTTCATATTATTTTGAAATTTTTCATATGATTTTCTATGTAAACTATATGCGAGTTTGTATAGTCACATTTCTGACATATGCAGGTATGTGTAATAGACATCTTTCTTAAAAGTGGTTTATTTAAATATATTTTCTGTCTTATATTCCCAGTAGTATTCTACCTTATTCTGTATTGCTTGTATTTCTAAAATCTCCCATCTAAGAGCTATTTAATCAATAGCTCTCTATTACAAATTATAGTATGTGTACATATTTCTTAATCTACTGACACTGCTCTTTTATTAATCTTACATAGGAGATATTGCATTCCTTGCATATATGCATATTATTCATAAGATGTTTACGCTTATTAATTATAATATTACAAGCAATCTTGACTATATCTAAAAGAACGTCTGCTTATTTAATTTGAATATGTATGTTTAGCCATTATGAATTGCTGTTCTGGTCTGAGCTTTACATGTTGACATAAGAATCCGACTACATCATGTGAAAATAACAACTGACAACACACAACAGCTGATAATTTCCTCTGTAAGTTTCTTATTCTTCTTAGGTCTTTTAAGCTGTTCTAATCAGTAACAAATATCTAACTTTACGTCTTTCAATTAATGTCTACAGTTAATAGTTAGTTAATAACACTATAGCATATTCTATTAACATGTAAAATGTAAGCAAATTATATGTTACAACTTCTAAGTGATAAACATTACTATAACTTTTGTTTTACCAATTCTTCACTTCTAAGAAAAGAAAAGATGTGTTATTTTGAGATTTTTCCCATATATACCTGAGAAAAGAAAAAAATAGAAAGTTTGTTTTCTTCTTTCACAGGCATCAGTGATGAACTTGTATCTAGATTTTCTTCAGGATAGCTAACGGCTGGAAAAATCCAGCATTCTGAAGAAATTGAATTATTTTGCTCTCAAACTTTCCCTCTAAGTATCAGTTGTTTCATGAATGCCCTATGAAAAGAACATGTTCCACAGGAACAAAGAAGACAAATCTCCAGCACTTTAACACTTCTAATTAGCAAATTACTTACATCTGACATTAAGTTAATCCAGTAATGCACACACTAAGCAATGTTGAACAAATAAAATACAATTCTTAACTTATATAGCTTTAAAGTTACCAATTCTATAGTTTATAATATAATGACATTCTCTTACATGAAGTATTTGTTTAACATTTGTAAATATACTTATATGTTTAATTAAATGAAATATATTAAGTCTTTCACTGTAAATATAGTAAAACAGTAAAACTAACCCTTTATATTCCATATTATGAAAAAATGTTTTAGCTTAAAATATAAATACAGACTCACATATGTTTTGAGGTTTAAAGTCCAGTGCAAACCTTTTACTTAAAAGGCAAATCTATTGTTTCAGAAAATAATAGTCCTGCTTCAAAAAATAAGAGTTACTTATTTTTAGTCTTTTTAGTTTTAGAAGCAGTTTTCCAAGAATTCAGGTCACTCTGTCTTTTCAGGGATATACTGTTCCACTCCATGTCTTCAGTATTTAATAATAATTGTATTGATGTTAACAAAAGTGGATGCCTCCTCCAGTGTGCTAAATATTTTAGTTTCCTTCAGAAAGGAATCATTTGATCTTTTCAGGAAATATCAGAGTGACCTTAATATTGTTCCTTTTAAGTTCCTTGATCAGGGTAAACATGATTTTATTTTACTAATTACTTCACTGGAATAATCATTGTCAAATCTGACTACATGTTTACCTATTTTAATAGCTGGGTTGGATCATGCTACTTTTAATATATGACCTTTTTGTAAGCTAGACATGAACTTAACTATAATTTAACATGGTGGTGAATTTTCCTTCTTAGAAGGTGCTGTCAGGGATCTATGTGCTCTTTCAATTCCAAAAGATAAAGTTTCAGGTAGATTTAATGTTTTATGTAGCTAGGCAGTTAAAAAGTTTATTATATTGCCTCTCTCATACTTTTCAGTTATACCATAAATTCAAATGTGATTTCATCTCAGTCTATTTTCTAAATCATCAAGTTTTTCTATAAAGCAGTTATTTTGTTTTAAAAGAAATTCAGTCTGAGACTCACTTTCAGTTATTCTGCCTCCATGATCATTCAAAGTTTCTTCCATACCGTTGATTTGTACTCCATGTTGTTTTAAAAGAATTTCAAAATGTTCCATCCTCTTTCTAGTGTCTTCTTTGAAACGTTCTCGTTTTTTATCCAGTTTATTATTTTAAGCAATATATTCTACATACTAGATAGTATTGACTGGATGTCTCTTTTTAACATAAGAATCCTAAGTACCATTTCTTGAGTGACTCATGCCAAAGTCTCTTCTCTCTTAACCAAACAGCTGAAATTATGACAGAAAAACTACAGCTTTTGAAGAATTTGAAGCTATAAATCTTTTCTTTCACTGTTAATGAATAAATTAACTAACATGTATCTTCATTTTTTAATTTTTTATTACATTTGCTGTCAGAAAAAGGTTTTCAGTCACAGAGCTCTCACCAGTTGGTGCTCTCAGTTAGCCATCTTGGCCACACACCCACATTTTCTTTTATAACTGCAAAATTGAATCAGTGAACTGTCTGAAGGCAGACTATAATCTTTACTTTTATAAAAGTAAAATTTTCAACTAAGTAATGCATTTGCTTATTTAGCTTTCTTCAACTGAAGTATTTGTACTTCACTTGCCTGTGTCATTTCTTTTTTTATGCATGTACTTTTCACTTCTTCATTATGCAACAGATACATATTTTCCCATCCTGCTCATGAGAAAAAAAGTAGTAAAGCCACTAATAATAACACATTACATCTGTACATGCCTTATCAGTTACATTTAAATTTCATGTACAAAATCTAAAACAATATGTTATATCAATGAAGGCACTGAACTGTACATCACCACAACTTATCTTACTTGTTCAGTGTCTAAGAAGCAAAATTATTTTATTTTACTTTTGTTTTCCCTTTGATTGTGCACATTTATTGACCTTTAAACTCTTGGTAATGCAGCCATGTAGGTATTCATTGATACCTTTAACAGTGCTGCCAAATTATATTCCACTATTAGTCCACAGTTGCTCTTCACTCCATGTGGGAGGACATTATTGGATAGTTCCTCAAGCCATGTCATACCTCTCAAACTCTTAGCTCAAGAAATCTGGGCAAAGCCAAAAATAATGGGGGTACAAAGGCTCATAAATAGGAACAGATTTTAAGTATGACTCTTACAAACTTAGAAAGTTGCTAGAATAAAAGTGCTTATATTAGCATTTTTCCAGAATGCAACACATTTTATGAGGAACAGACCAAAATGTGAGGCAACAATCTGAAAAATTCTGGACAGTTGAATGGTATGGGGATATTTATTTTGCTTTGTGACACTCTAACCCACAGAGACACAAGCTTGGTTCTCTGTTTGGGTTTCTGAGAACCTACAAAACAATGAAATCTGTTACCTTGTTTTATTCATGGTGAATCCAGCCTGAGGAACTACAAACCAATTACACTTGTTAGACAAATGGAATTGTATCTGTGGTTTAGCGATAATACATGTAGGCATGCACGGTTTGAATTTTGTTAACTAGAATTACCATCATTATACCTTTTATTTGATTTTGTATAATGTGGTCTGTGTATTGATCCTGATTATCTTTCATATTTAACCCAAACCTTTTCCATCATATTTGCATACTATTCTTATGCAATAATCCACAGCTGTGCATGGGTATATCAGGATTTACCCATGTGTTGTGTGTTTTTTATCAGAAGGTCAAAGCCTGAGTGATTAGGGTTGCCACCTTTTAAGTGGGCCAAAGTGGGACATGGGTGTGTGGCCAATATGACACTGGCCACACCCTCTACCATGATGTCAACACAGGAGTGGTGAAGGAGATGCTGTTATGGGTACAACAGCTGGCTGCTGGAGTGGCTGGTTAGCTGGCTGCTGGAATGGCTACCTAGCTGACTAGCTGCTGGAGTGGTTAGCTGGCTGGCTGGCTACTGGAGTTGCTAGCTAGCTGTCTGGCTGGCTGCTGGAGTGGCTAGCTGGTTGGTGGGAGTAGCAGCTGGATGGATACATTAATGACTGGATGGAAGGCTAAATGGATGAATTGCTGGATGGATGGCTTAATGACTGGATGGATGAATGGCTGGATGGATGACTTAATGGTTGGCTGGATGGCTGGCTGGATGGATGGCTTAATGGCTGAATGGCTGGCTGGCTGGATGGATGACTTAATGGCTGGATGGATGGTTGGCTGGATTGCTGGCTAGATGAATGGCTGGCTGGATTGCTGGCTGGATGAATGGATGGGCTGGATTGCTGGCTGGCTGGCTGGCTTAATGAATGGATGGCTGGCTGGATGAATGTCTGGCTGGCTGGATGAATGTCTGTCTGTCTGTCTGTCTTGTTAGGAAAAAAAACTAATTTTGGTCTTTTTCTTTAGTGGCTATACAAGCACTAAAAACAAGCTGCTCTACAGCTGCAATCTTTGCAGGGATCTTCCTGCCCTAATCCACACTCCTTTCATGAATTGCAGCCAATTGCTGGATGATTTAAAGCACCTGGGTGTAACAGGGAATAGCTCTGCTTGTAGTTTCGGGTTGGTGACGCAACTGAATTGCCATGGAAAAGCCAGAAGTAATTGTGGCTTTTTCACAGCAATTCAGTGAGATTGAAAAGTGGCACTTTTCAATTCCCACTACTTTGCACAGCGGGCAATAGAATGAGGCAGCTCAACCTGTGAATGTCTCACTGATAATGGAATGGGTGGCAACCTTATGAGTGATTAGATAAAGGCAAATGTGGGTAAATCCTGATATTCCTACAAACCGGAGTGGGTTATGGTTATTATACAATTACATTATTTAAGAAAGAAATTGCTTACCTTTACAAAATAATGCATTTGTAAAAGGACACTTCAGTCTTCTTTTGCATTCTCTTCCATACACTGATATGCAGCTCATGTGTGGGACTTCCTTTCCCACACAAGCACAGTACATCAGTGTAGTGCAAGAGAAGCAGCAGAGAAAACAATCTCCATTGCTGTTTATTTTTTTTAACAGTTTTTACTAAGGAGAGCTCAAAAATATAAAGAAAATCAGGTAGACTTCTGTTTGTTTAGTTTTGCATAATGTATCTAATTTTTCTTATATTTTGCATTGTCCCTCAGCATATAGGATATACCAGTAGAAAGTCTGGCCACTAAAAGATGCTTCAGAGGCCAATTTTTTTCTGTTGCTATATGTTCAATCAGCGTGCTTATTTTTGAATAGTAATGAACCTTTATTGTATAATTAACAATACTGACACTGTCAGATTAGATTTTACAAGGAACCCATGTGTCTAGGCTTCTTACCTCAAATAAATAAAAATAATGAAACAAATGCATAAGTAAATAATCAGTGTAGTGTGGCACTAGTTTTGACAGTATGTTTTTAATATACATCTGTGAATGACACTTGTTAGTTATCACTGTTGTTCTCATACTTAAAAACTGCTATCTTATTATAAAATTGTATGTTACATACTTCATTTGTAACGTTATGAACTCTGCTGAAATGGGTACTTCCCATTTGGATGCATCAGACAAAAAAATGAATGCTAGAATGTGAAAATAAATATATCAATTAAGTACACGATCCTATGTCATCAGAATCGCAGGTACATCCACTACCATGCACCAAAGCCATTAAAAGGAACTATTTGTTCCAGCATTTCATAGTAATCTCATGAGGTATAGCATTTTACTTTCTGGGAGTACAGTATAGACTGTGTTAAGAGAATGACTGAGACATACACCACTTTGAAGCAAACCTGTCTGAACAATCCTTTCCAAAGACTGTGGGCCGGATTCATGAAGGCTTGCATGGAGTCTAAGAGTAGAGTAAGACTCCATGCAGGCAACATGTCCGCCGAGCGATCCAGGAAGAGCCGGTAGGGGCATGTAACAGAGCTCCTTAAACTAGTCCTACACGGACAGGGCTTGGATATGCAAATTACCTCAATTGCAGGTGAAAGCTATGCAAATAAGGTAAATTTGCGATCCAGGAAACCCGAACCTGTCCGAGTAGGAGTAGTGTTATTTGCAGAAATGTACTCAGTTGACAACTGAGTACGGTTCTGCAAATAGCAAAACGGAGCTGTGACAGCTCCAAAAAAGGATGCATTTACAGGAAGAAGCATGCCAATGGCCAAAAATATGGCCATTGGCAATGTGAAGTGATGCAAAATAAAAATAAAATAACTTTTTTTTTCATCCTGATCTCCGGGGTTTAAGCATAGCGCAGAGCCGTGCAAATGCACTGCGCCCTAAAAACCAGAAAATCAATAATTAAGATCCACAAATGTGGATTTTATTGCTGATATAAATTTACAATGCAAGTGAATGGAAGACTGAAGACAACATGGCCACCGAGTAGAGGTTGCTAAGGGGGGAAGCTCAGTCCAAGAGATGTAACCAAGCATTAGTAGGCAATCCTATGCAAATGAGGGTTAGGATAGTGAATCGCAAGTTTACATAGCAAATGAGCACAGTCAGTGGAGTGTAGGAGTAGGATAAGGGGAGTAACAGAGTAGAAGATATGTGACATCATGAGGGGGGCATGTATGAAAGAAGTGAAGCTCATTGGAGCTGAGTGGCATGTGTCAGGTGACATTTACATATCATTGAAAGAGGTGCGTCAACAGGTAGGCTAGGTAAAGTAAAGAAATGGAAGGTGTATGCCATGGATAACACTAAAGTTTCTTGCTGAGTGTGCATGCGCGCTTGTGCACGCCAGTAAACCCGAGTAAGACAGTGTGCACATGTGTTAGCATGTGTGCACGTGTGTAAGCTGGAGTAAGCATATGTAAGGCTGTGTAAACAGTTGTAAGCACATTTGCGCTGGTGTGTGTGCGTTTTAACAAGAATAAGCAAGTTTTAGTCCATGTAAACACGTGTGCGCGCGTGTTAACTGGTGTGCGTGTGTTTGCACTTATGGGCGCAGTGCTCCCCCCTGAGGAAACAGAAAGGAAAAAGGAAGCACACTAAATAGTAGGAAGTTACCAGGGAGTACTAGCAGAGCTAGCAGGTGAAAACAATCAGAATCAGGTAATTACACAGGCAGTATATTAGCCCAGCCCATCCCAGCACTTAAAACTCTGCAAACAACAGTCCATTATGTTTCTCTCAAGAGACACTGCAACACTGCAGTAAGCTAATAGAAGTGAAAACTGAAAAAGCTTCACTGAGACAAAGAAATGTTAGGGGCTGCCATTGCTGTTATAAGGCGATATATGCAACATGCTGAGGGTGGTGATAATGCAAATGCTGCTGGACAACCCACAGTGAGGAGACGGAGAAGAATGTACAGGCCCAGGGTAACCTACGAGGGGCTACATGAGCTGGAGATAGTGGAGCGCTATAGAGTGGACAGAGACCTCTTGCAGCAAATTGTTGAGCTGTGCACCCACGCCTCACACACAGAACCAACAGAGGGGAACCCATTCCAGTGGGAAACCAAGGTATGTGCTGGCCTAAGAATATTAGCAACAGGTACCTTCCAGAGACCAACTGGTGATATGATGGGGATATCACAGGCACCAGCATCCAGGGTACTGCACCAGTTCCTGGATGCCATGTCAGCACATGTCAGTGATCATGTATATTTCCCCAATTCCCGTGATGAATTGGCCAGCAATATGCATCTCTTCCAGCAAATAGTGGAATACCCTGGGGTAGTGGGTGCAATAGACTGCATGCACATACGCATCAAAGCACTAGCCGGTGAGTGGGGTAGGGTCTACTTCAACCACAAGGGCTTCCTCTCCATCAACTGCCAGGTCATGTGTGATGCCCAGGGCATAATACTGAATGTGTGTGCTGGCTGCCCTGGAAGCTACTATGATTCCCATTTCTGGCATCTGATGCAGCTGTACCAGACATTTGCCAATGGGGACATCTCACATGGTCATCTAGTGGGGGATGCTGGCTATGCACTGGAGCCGTGGCTAATGACACCCATCAAAAACGCACACACACCTGAACAGGAATGCCATAATGAGGCACACGCACAAACACAAAATGTAATTGAGCATGTGTTTGGGCTGCTCAAGTCACAGTTCCGGTGCCTGGACACATCTGGTGGAGCCTTGCAGTACTCACCAACTACATGTACCCAAATCGTCATGGTATGTGCTATGCTACATAATATGATCCTGCGAAAACAGCTATAGCAGGACCAGCATAGGCCTGGGCCAAACAGCCCCCCACCATTGCCAAGGCCATCACAGGCACAGTGTGACTTGGAGGAGGAACAACCTGAGCCTGCCCCAGTAGGCAGAAGGAGGCAGGCCCAGTATGCTTTGGCCTTGGCAAAGAGGCAACATATAGCACATACACTGGCTCAGTAGGAACCCTGGAAATGATACCTCTCTCTGACTCGCACATATAGTAAAAGGGATGCCTAAGTTGACACCACCTGCTTCCAAACATGTATAGGGAGTGTAGTATGTGCATCCAACATAGCCAGCCCTGCAGCACCACCTGAGGCATGATTGACATGTGTTAAGCAATATAAAGCAGTGCTAAACAGCATTTACCACCATGTAGTATATGTAAAGAAAATCGCACACACCAACTAGCACAACTGTGGTCAATGTTGAGTAATATTGGGCAACGTCCAGCAATGTTGGCTAATACTGAGCAATGTTGGACAAGCTGGGTCTAAGTATATGAAGGTCTCTCCAAACACCATTATATTGGGTGACTTCAACTACCCAAACATTGGCTGGGAGCAGTACTCAAGGTCCAACACCCTAGGCCAAAGGTTCCTAGAATTTATAAACTCAAATGCTATGGAACAACTAGTCACCACCCCCACAAGAGGGGATAACATACTGGACCTGGTCATCACCAACATGGGGACTCTATGCTCCATACTAGAGGTATTCCCCTCATTGGTAAGATTGGACCATAAATCAATTCCACTGGATATCCACATCACAATCCTACCCACAGCCCAGAAAACCACAGTGAAAAACTTCTCAAAAGCTAATGTCACACTTCCAAAACTGAGGTGGAATCCTTCAAGGCCCCCGGGGCAGTGGAAAGTACGGCTCAAACTGCAGAATCCTTTATAAACGCATTCTATGGAAACCTTCAGGAATGCATGGATCATGCTATCCCAAACAAAACCAAGACCTAATCATCCAAAGGCAGGTGTCCTGCCTGGTGGACCCCAGCCATAAATAAGCTGTACAACAGAAGGAGGATGCTACTACATGATAGAGCAAAATCCCTAAAAGGGAATGCATCTCTGATCAGTACTAGCAAAAAACTATGATCCCTCATAAAATCATCCAAGGCCAGCTTCAAGAGAAAAATTGCACAGGACACTAAAGATAATCACATGGCCTTCTTTAGTTATGTTAGAAACCTGGGTGGCAACTCCCAGATATTCTCAGAGTTGGTCCAAAATGACAATAAATACATTGAACCCACAGACATTGCCAACATCCTGGCAGATAGGTTCAGTGCAAACTTCTCCCCCCTCTCCCCCCAAAGAGCAAATATCTATCCCAGCAGAGTGCTGCCTCCCTGACATCTCAGATGCTCAGGTGAGAGCCGCACTCTCCAAAGCCAAAAACACAGCATCAATGGGACCAGATGGTGTCCTGGGCTGCATTCCACATGAACTCCAAGAAGAGCTAAACCCCCACATAAAGCTGCTGTTCAATCTCAGCCTTACTACAGGATATGTACCCAAAGAATGGCATACAGCAACAGTGGTCCCACTCCACAAAGGTGGTGCCTCTACGGACCCTGAAAACTATCGCCCCATAAGCCTGACTAGCCTGGTCTGCAAAGCTATGGAGAGGATCATCATGGAACTCATAAACAAAGACATTGGGTACCTACAGACACTGGATCCTACCCAATTTGGCTTTGTTAAGGGCAGATCTTGCCTCTTAAACCTAGTCGATTTCTTTGAAACAGTCACCAAGGCCATTGATGAGGGGAAAGTAGTCCACACAGCCTACCTGGACAACTCAAAAGCCTTCGACACAATGCCCCACTCGGGCATCATAGATAAGCTCTCCAGCTTAAATATAAACCCCTATGTCATAAGATGGGTTGCAAACTGGCTCAAGGACAGAACCCACATAGTCAGAATTGCTGGAGCCATGTCAGACTCTAAACCAGTTACAAGTGGCGTCCCACAAGGCTCAGTCCAGGGACCTCTTGTGTTCGGCATATATTTTTCGGAGGTACAGGCTAACACGGGAGGACTGTAGCTGACCAGGTTTGCAGTTGACTGCAAACTGGGTGCCATAATTGACTCTCCAGCTGACACAAGCATCCTCCAAAAGGGTCTCATAGAGACGGATAACAGGTGCCAGAGCCATGGCCTAAAGCTAAATGCTAAAAAGTGTATAGTCATACCATTTGGCAAAACAATGGGCACACAAATTACCACATAGGCAGGAATCCATTAAGTATGGAAGAAGTAATTAGGGACCTGGGGACCCAAGTTGACAGTAATTTCCCCTTTGACAACCACATTGCCAAAGTGGTTAGAAAGACCTTCTATATAGCCCACCTTATCATGAAAGGATTCACATCTACATCGAGGGAGGTCATTGTGCCCCTTTACTCATCCCTCATCAGGTCCATAATTGAATACAATGCCCCATTTGGGATGTACCTTACCTGACACCTGCAGCAACTAGAAAGACCCCAAAAGTACTTCACAAATAGGATCATGGGACTCAAACAGATGCCATATGCTGCTCGGTTAAAGAAACTACAGCTCTACTCAGTTGCATACCGCCTACTTAGAGGCGATCTATGCCTGACGTATAAAGCCATGTCAAACCCGGAATTAATGAGCATGCTCCACCTCAGAAAATCCAAATCCCATATAGCTACGCACTCGAGGGACTTGAACCTGAGCACAGAAATAAACTGGACATGCTGGAGGGACAGATTCCTAACCCAGAGGCTCCCTTTGCTCTGGAATAGAATCCCAGTCCATGTTAGGCAGAGCCCCTCACTGACTCTCTTCAAGAGGAATCTTGACGAGTGGATAGGAGATCGTAGGTTTACCACGGGGATTACGTCGGTGTCACTACTAGACAGAGGCACAGTAAACTAAACTTAAAAAGGGCACAGTAAAATCAGTTCGGAGGGTGGCAAAAGCCAAACACACTCTGGCTAGGCTTGTAAATGCCTCAGGGCAGATAGCCTAGTATGAATCTATGAACCTATGAACCTAAGTAGGGCATAGCTGAACAAAAGTCAACATGCTCATATTTGCTCTACTGGCCCTTAAGCAGTCTGGTCTGCTCAGTATAATATAAAGCAGTGATGGTCCTCGAACCCAGGATACTGTGCACTATAGTCATAGTACTGAGCCCCTAAGCCATGACAGTATTTCAGTGGTCAGCCTGTATGTAGAAATGTTGATAAGTCTATGCTAAGTATTCCATGGAAACCCTGCAGGCACAGCATAATCCCTGTCGAGTTATGACACAAAGGTGAGTCCCACAGTAAGAATAGAACCTGACTTTCAACACACACAGTAGAAATGTTAATATTGGACATGTGCACATACATCAACAGATGTAGTGGACCTCAGACAGCAACATACTGAAAGGTCACACTGGGCATGCTCACACACTTGAATAAATGAGACACATGTCAGACAACAGAACACTGACAGTCTGAACTGGGCATGCTCACACACTTAGGCCATGTTGGAGTACAGCAGTGGGCCACACATATCAGGCAGTTGCATGTGTTAACCCAAGAACCTCTCACTATCCAGCAATCTGCCCTGTGCACACAGTTATAGGACAACAGACACATATATAATATGGTGGAACCCTGTCATAATCAAATATGTTCTGCAGATACCTAAGTTGTTCATAGAAAGTGGGAAAGCAAAGATGATAAAACCTGCAAACAGTATCAGCAATACACATTGTGCATCCTGAACATTAGCATAGGTTCAGAGGTCGATACTAGCCTATCCACCCTAGGGCATGTACAAGCCTAGCCAGAGTGTGTTTGGCTTTTGCAACCCTGTCAATGTAGAACACTGTGCCTGTGAATAGTAGGTCACACAAGATAGCCCATTTACGTTTAGTGTATTGTACCTCTGTCTAGCAGGGACCCAGAAGATATCCCATGGGTAAACATACGATCACCCATCCACTTGTCAAGATGTCTCCTGTAGGTGGTCAGTGGGTGGCTCTGCCCATGCAAAACCGGGATTACAATCCGGAGTGAGTGGAGCCTCTGGGATAAGAATCTGTCCATCCAGCATGTCCTATTAACATCTGTGCTGAGGTATATGTCCCTGGAGTGTGTAGCTCCAAGGGAGTCGGATATCCTGAGGTGGAGCATGTCCATTAAATCTGGGTCAGATATTTCCTTAAACTACAGGCACACAACACATCCGTGTAGGTGGTAAGCGACTGAGTAGAGCTGGAGTTACTGTATCTGAACTATGCAGGGCATCCATGTGAGTCCCTACATCTGCTTGTTGTGGAACATTTGTGGCCATTACAGTTGCTGCAGGTGTCGGGTAAGGTACATCCCAAATGTGGCACTGTAACCAAGCATGGTTGTGATGAGTATAGGGGCACAATGACCTACACTTGATCAACATGTGAAACCATATGGGATAAGGTGGGCTATATAGAAGTTCTGTCTAACCACTTTGGCAACGTGATTGTCAAAGGCGAGAGTACAAACAAGTTGTGTCCCCAAACCCCTAACAACTACTACCGTATGTAATGGATGACTACCTATGTGGTAATGTGTGGGCATGTTGTTACTCCCAAAGGGGATGACTATGCAACTAATGGCATTTAGCTGTAGTCCATGGCTCAGGCACCAATCATCCTATCTCTGTGAGACCCCCGTTTGAGTATGCATGTGCCAGCTGGAGAGTTGATTATGGCACCCAGTTTGCAGTCATCTGCGAACATGGCCAGGCATATTCCTCCTGTGTTAGCCATACATCACACAAATATATACTGAACAAGAGAGGTCCCAGGACTGAGCCTTGTGTGATGCCATGTGTAACTGGTGTATAGTCAGACATGGCACCTGCAATACTGAGCATGTGGGTGCTATCCCTGATCCAGGTAGCAATCCATCGTTTGAGATATATGTCGATATCGATGCCGGTGAGCCTATGCATAATGGCCAAGTGGGGTATTGTGTTGAAGGGTTGTGCAAGGTCCAGGCAGGCTGTGTGGACAACCGTCCCTACACTGACAGACCTGGTAACTGTTTAAAGAATACGAACAGGTCCAGAAGGCAAGATCTGCCCACAACAACACTGAAATGTGTAGGACCCAGTATCTGTAGGTTCCCGATGTCTATGTGCATGAGTCCCATTACAATACGCTCCATAGCTTTGCAGAACAGGCTAGTTAGCCTTATAGGCCGATATTGTCTGTGGTCCATTGTGGCAGCAACTCTGTGGAGCAGGGCCACTATCACTGTACACCATTCTGTGGGTACATATCCTGCAGTAACTCTGATACTGAACAGTGACGTAATGTGAGGGTTACGTCTGTCAAGAAGCCCGTGTAAGACACAGGCCGGGACACTGTCTGGTCCCATTGATGCTGTGTTGTCCACTGTGGGGAGGGCAGCACTCACCTGTTTATTTGTGATGTCAGGGAGGTTACACTCTGTTGGGATGGACAGTAGCTCCTTAGGGGGGATGGGGGGGACACCTGCACTGAACCTGTTTGCCAGGATGTTGGCAATGTCTGTGGGTTCAGGGTATGTTTAGTCAGTATGCAGTAACTCACAGCATATCAGTGAGTGTCCAACCAGGTGCCTGAATTAACTGAAGAAGGCCTTGGGAGTGTCCTACGTGTCTGGTGCAATTGTCCGTTAGAAGCGGGCCTGACATAAATACATGAGTGATTGTAGCTATCTGGTAGTACAGATCACAGATGCCTTCCCTGTCTGGGATTGTGCTCTATCATGTAGTAGTGTCCTCCTTTCATTGTATAGCTTATTAATGGCCGGGGTCTACCAGACAGGTCCCCTGCCATTGGAGGAGTGAGTCCAGTTGTTATTTGGGATAGCACAATCCATGCAGTCCACTAGGTGTCCATAGAATGTGTATGTAAAGGATTCAGCAGTCAGTGCCATACTTACCATTGTCCCAGGGTCTCTGAAGGATACCACCTTGGTTTGGAGAAGTGTGACGTTTACTTTTGAGAAGTTCACCAAGATTACCCAGGATGGGTGTGTGGACGGGATATGGATGTCCAGTGAGATAAATGTATGTTTGACCTTACCAATGAGGGGTATATCTCAGGTGTGGAACATAGAGTCCCCATGTTGGTGATGATCATGTCCAATATGTTGTCCCCTCTTGTGGGTGTGGTGACCAGTTGTGCCATAGCATATGAGTGTACAAATAGTAGCAACTGTTGGGTGAGGGTGTTGGGGCCTGAGTACTATCCCCAGTCAGTGTGTGGGTAATTGAAGTCACCCAATATAATGGTGTTTGGGGAGACCTTCATATTGTCCAGTGTTCCCAGGAAAGCAGAGTGTGGTTCATGAGTTTGGGAGGGTGGTCTGTAGCAGGCAACAAACCAAAAGGCAGATATGCACAATATTAGGTGCATATGTATGGTCTGTGATGCTTTGTGCAGTGCTACCAACCCGGAGGTATGTGTATCTGTGATGTATATGGATACTCCCCCTATATGTGTTGGCCATTCTGAGTTTTGTGGTCAGAAAGCATGGTATGACATATAACCTGGTAGTGCTGATGTGCATTTGGGAGCCTGAACCAGGTGTCTGTTAGTGCCCAGATATCGCTGTTGTCCATACTGAGGAGATTCCTGAGTGGTCACAATTTGAGGGTAACACATCTGGTGTTGAGCAGCATTACCCTCAGTGTCATGTACTCTGTAATGTCTATGGAGGTGGGTTTGTCTTTTGAGCCCCCCTTAAAAAAGGCAGTATGGTGGTAGCAACTGCCGTAGCCAGTATTCAAAAGTCCAAGGGTGACAGGTGCAAGCTGTCCATAGGGAAGCTACGTGGCATGTCGAGCATGTCACCCCTGTGAATGACACCAATATGTTAGCCAACTGTTAAACGTGATCAGTTTGTTGGTATACTGTGACATCATACTTGGTGAGTGTAAGATGCTAGACAAGGTCAGGGTCATACTGGCCTGGGCTACATGATCAGAGAGTTCCTCTATGTATCATGTCATGTGGTCCAGGGAGGGATGTCTGAGGGTGTACGCACCAGCATGGACAATGCTGGAGCCAGTCCTGCACTTGCTGTGGAGTGACCTGAGTGCATGTGTTATGTTGTGGATCCTGCCACCCGAGAGACAGCTCAAAGTGACTATTCCCTTGTTTGGCCTGGTGAGTGGGACATCAGTGTGTCTGACAATAAGTGTCACCTATTACAAGTGTATTTGGTGTGTTGTTTAGCCCGAAGGGCAGTGACTGTGCGGCACACTGACATTGTGAACTATGTTATATGTGGGTATTGTAGTGGGCTAGCAGTTGTTTGTGTGTCTGCTGTTGGAGGTCTCTGCTGCTTAGGCAGAGTTTATATAGAGCCTCCGAGTATGTTTATGTGTGATAATGTGGTTTGATTGCTGTCGCTATAGGTTTATGTGAGTCTGATATGTGGTGTGTGTGGTTACCTTCACCACCTGATAGACTATGCCAGTCATGGGTCGAGAGAGCTCAGCCTCCTGTATGTCAATATTGTTGCATCTCTCACATATATCTGAGTTTGTTGGGTGGAGGAAAGGGTTGTCTGTGTACATGAGGCAGATGTGACAATGTGTCAAAACCACAATATTCACTAGCTGGACTGGAGAGTACACATGAAACTGACCCCTGGACATGCCAGGATATTATGATGACATACTCCGCAGCCTGATCACAAAGGATCAGTAGGGTGTTAAGTGTGTAAGAGAGTATATCAGGGTTAAGTGCTCAGGTTTGTTGGTGTTTTGTAAAGAGTAGCTGAGAAGGATTCCAGACTGAATCATGAGACCTCCTTCAGCTATATCATAAATAGCAATGTACACTCATATATGTCCTGAGTCAGGGCCAACTGTACCTGTCTGACAATGCCAACATCCTGTCAGACAGGCCCATATAGACATACCCACCTCCCACTGACCATAGTCCCAGACATCATGTAGAATGGCTGAACAGCTCCTCCCAAAGCCAAAAGCATGGCAGCAATTGGATTACATTGTTTTCCATTATGTGTCATGCATGAACTACAGAACAAACAGACCCTGCACCTAAACGGTCTGTTGAGCCTCACCCTCTCCACAGGATCTGGAACCGTTGAATGTGTTACAGCAACATATGGCACTCCCCACAAGTGTAGGTGCACAACACACCATGGGAAGTATAGTCCAGTAAGCCTATGAAGTCTGATCTGCAAGGCCATGGAGTCCATCATGGTTGAAGTCATACACAGAGCTATTGGAAGCTGACAAACACACAACCCTATCAACTGTGGTATGTTCATGTGCAGATCATGGTTCCCAAACATGCTAGACTGTTTGCAAGGTAGACACCCAGGACATACATCACTGAACAGAGCTACACATGTCCCACATAGACATTGAATAGCCCTTTATCAGCACCCCTGACACATGTCGTATCCACAAACCAACAATATGTGCATAAATATGTGTTGACATATGAAGGAATGTCAATGTGTCCACAGATAGATCACACAAGGTAAGGATTATGGGGTCTTGTTCAAGCTGTTGACACCTGCCGACCCACATGGCTCATTCCTGGGATTGCATAAAGCAAAGTGTACACACATTACCATGTCCAGTCTGATGATGTCAGTATCCTACAAATATAGCAGGAGAATAGAACCACCCAGTAAAGCATATATCATGCCGTGTTAATGCATATGTCTCTAGTATCATAACATAGTTAGGTAGGGGTTTGAATCCTGCAAATGCTGACTGTGTGTGTGTGTGGGGGGGTGTATGTGTGGTTTCCTGTGAGAGGAGTGCCCTTTTTGGAGATTGGGAAAACAAACTAAAAGAGGTACATTCTCCTTTGGAAAGTCTGATGATGTCAGCATCCTACAAATATAGCAGGAGAATAGAAACCACCCAGTAAAGCATAGAGTGCGCCGTGTTAATGTGTATGTCTCTAGTATCATAACATAGTTAGGTAGGGGTTTAAATCCTGCAAATGCTGACAGTGTGTGTGTGGGGGGTGTGATTTTCTTTGAGAGGAGTGCCCTTTGTGGAGACTGGGAAAATAAATTGAAAGAGGTACATTCCTCTTTGGAAAGTCTGATGATGTCAGCATCCTACAAATACAGCAGGAGAAGAAAAACCACCAAGTAAAGCATATAGCATGCCATGTTAATGCGTATGTCTCTAGTACCATAACATAGTTAGGTAGGGGTTTGAATACTGCAAACACTGATAGTGTGTGTGTGTGTGTGATTTCCTTTGAGAGGAGTGTCCTTTTTGGAGACTGGGAAAATAAATTAAAAGAGGTACATTCTTCTTTGGAAAGTCTGATGATCTCTCAGAAACAAAAGACAACTTAGAAGCCAAACCTCAAAAATTCTTCAAAAAACACCACAAAGATTCAAAGGAAGACACAGAAGTGGCTTTATTCCATCTTTATTCTTCCGTCCTGGTACCTCAGCTATTCGCCTTCAATGGGACACACTCTAACATTTTCAGTGTTCTTTTATATATGCATTTATCAATTAATTAAGCAATTAATTATACCAAATATTTTAACTCTTTCAGCACTGAAACATTTTCCAGAGAAAAAAATACAATAATTTTAACCATTTAAAAATCATTTTTTCATTGTGTGCAAAATTTCTTATATATGTTACAAAAATGTAAACATAGAATAAATACTCAAAATTACAGAATTAATAAATTTCATTTATACAATAAATTCTTCATTTAGAAGTGCAATGTGAATATAACATCCTATGAATCACTTTGACTTTTACAAAATTCCATTTTTATTATATGTTAAGTTAACAAATATAAATTAAATTTCATTTAATCTCATTAAATCTCCAAATTCATTCCCTTGGGGAATAAGGTATGATATTCTATAATCATCCTCTGTTCAAGCTTGTTTAAAGCTGCTTTAAAGTTCCCTTTGCATAAATGGGGCCTGGCTAGTACACTAAATCTAAAACTATCATTTTTACCATTATGTATACTACAAAAATGTGCAGCTACGGGGCTCTCCAAGTTACCCCTCCTTATGCCACCCAAATGCTCCAAGATACGAATCTTAATTTTTCTAGTAGTTTGCCCAATATACCACTTTACTGGAACACAGTCACAACCTAAGATGTATACTACACCGGATGACCTACAATCAAACCTCTCAAAAGCAGTGTATTTTTTTCCATTTATTTTCACCCCGTGCATGTTTTTAATTTTGTTACAAACAGAACATTTGCCACAACTATGCATCCCCACACTACTAACTATTTTGGTTTCAAACTTTCTATTCAAAATTTCTTTTAAATTCGGATACCTTCTATAAGAAAAGGTAATATGCTTGGGAAAAAGATGACCTATTACTAGATCTTCACTCACCACATGCCACAGACCCCTGATAATTTTTTCCATAGTACTTGAAAAATTAGAATACCTAGATACAAAAAATAACCTATTCAAGTCGGATACATTTTCAAGGTCAAATGCATTCTCACACCCTCGCATCCCAAATGTCTTGTTTTTACACAATCTGCATTTTATAGATTGAAGTTTATCATGGTCATATCCACGAGAAGTTAATCTTTCCAAAGTTTCATCACACACCTCCTCCTTAATTGATTAATGCATATATAAAAGAACACTGAAAATGTTAGAGTGTGTCCCATTGAAGGCGAATAGCTGAGGTACCAGGACGGAAGAATAAAGATGGAATAAAGCCACTTCTGTGTCTTCCTTTGAATCTTTGTGGTGTTTTTTGAAAGTCTGATGATGTCAGCATCCTACAAATATAGCAGGAGAAGAGAAACCACCCAGCAAAGCATGTAGCATGCTGTGTTAATGTGTATGTCTCTAGTATCATAACATAGTTAGGTAGGGGTTTGAATCCTGCAATTGCTGTGTGTGTGTGACACAGTTGGTCAATGCCTTGTGGGTTTTGCTTTTACTATGGTATGACATATCATGATTAAAACAGTATGTGCATTGCACACATCAGGTATCTGCGTGGCAAATAAATATGTGTACATGTGACCTCAATCAGTACATAGGTGTGAAGCCTGCATACTACATGAATACATTTGTTTCCTTTGACAGATTGTGCCACTGCTTCTCAGATCGTAGGTCACATATGTATGTATGTGACAAGCCCGGCCACTGTAGTGATATGTGTCCAAGGTCATCTGTGCCACACACACCCATGACAGTTACTATAGAGTACTGTGAGTGAGGGTACATGCCTGGGGTATATGTCAGACATGTTCATACACAACAACGACTGGCAATAATGGACAGTCATTATAGGTGTACAACAGCCCTGTGGATATGCATTCAGGCCCCTAATGTCTTACGTGACACACTGAGGGACACCACAATACCTATGGATATGTGGATACCAAGGGACAGATGACATAACACGTGGCTGTATGTACACATTGTTACCCAACATACATGTTGAGGGCTACCACCTATGTGGTACTGTCGGGATAGTATGTATAGTAAATGTGGATGACTATGCCATAGTCGGCTTACTGCTATACAGCATGTATTGGACAACAGGTATCTGTCTGTATGATACCCTTGTGTAGGATATGCGTCCCATCCAGGGAATGCATTGTAGGCCAATGCATGCATTTCAAGATGTGGATGGATATATCCCTAGTGTGTTTGCATATACCTAAGAGGGCTATATGCCAAACAGGTGTGATCCCAGGTACAGGTGGTGGTCAATACCACTGGTCACTCTTATAGTATAGTACCGGAAGGACCCAGCTGTTACTGAGTTCCCTGCAACTGTGTGTCATTTGTCAGGACATCATCTAATGACTGGTTACAATCATGCTGTTGAGGTTGTGTATACTACCAGACTGCAAATCATTGACAGGTATCAACAGTGTCACCCACAGCATACTGTCGGCCCATGTCATACACACATATGTACCCATGTTAGTACATATCTGTAGTAGAATGCATACTGGCCATCAAAAGATACTATAAGATGTTAACAATGTGTACAAAAGGGTATGTCACACGTCCCATGTGTCCACTATGCACGTACATGCAGACAGTGCGCACCCACCATGTTCACAGATGTACACCTGCTAATCTGTAATGCACACACCACACACATACTGTTCACTCACTAACACATGCTGGCAAGGGTGGACAAAACATACTTAGAACTAACACTGGTGTAAACAATGCTACATTGACAATCAGAGCTGTGATGCATAATGCCTGCTCAGATATACCTACAAGGATATCATTACACTTTCCTGTTGACAACTTGCTAATATTGCTACACTGCTATAATGTCACCCTGTGCATCAGAACCATGTTAGCCTGTTCCTGCATCAATGTTACAGATGACAGGAGGTGGCACAGATGTCATCATATGCACAGAGTGAGTTGTTGGTTTGCCAGAGCCCGACATTGACCCATCCAATCGACATGTCTGTGCGCGTGTGTGTGTGTGTGTGTGTGTGTGTGTGTGTGTGTGTGTGTGTGTGTGTGTGCATGTGTGTGGGTCAACAGTACAGCATGGGCCAATGTTGATGTAATGTGTGTGTGTATGTGTGAGCCCTACTTGTTTGGCTAATGTGTATGTGTCTGCATGCACACAGCTCCACCATGTGGCTGCCATATATGGGAGGTTGTGGAACAGCCACAGACTGTACCTGCTAGGCTGTAAAGATCACTGTCTCTGGGCACGGACACGGTACCTGTACCTGGTAGTGGTGCTATGGGCAGTATCGGGTACCAACCCTGACTGGGTACTATCAACAGAGGCAGAGGTATGATGACTGGACCCATGTCCCTGCTGGGACTGGCCAGAGCCACGTGTATGTGGTCTACTAGGATGGTCAATAGACAGGTCAGCCCCAGCATTGCTGGGGCTGGTACTGCCACTACGGGAGCGGCTGCGATCTGTGTGCTGTCCGTGTCGACTGCCAGCTGTTGCTGTTCCTGGCATGCATCCTTGTCGACATCTCACCCATCCCGCACGGTCCTGGGTCATGGAAGAGACATTGTGGAGGGCATATATTGTCTCCCCTCAACGTCTATCAATGACCTCGGTGAAATTCCGGATGGCAACGGCAAGTTCACGGATGCTGTCATTGATAGCACTGTAATGAGCCCTCTGTGCCCTTAGTCCCTGTCTGGTGTATCATTCCATATGTGCCTGTGCCTGCATTACAGCCTGGAACATACTGGAGGTTGTAATACCTCTGTGGGCACGTCTGCCAGGGCAATACAACCAGTGGTGCTCCCTCGAGAACCCCTAGACATCTGCCTATGTGGTACCATTCCAGGAATCTGGCTATGGCTGCTGTGAGGGGATGCAAGTGCCATGGGTACCACACTCTCCTGGTCAATGCCAACTGTATGCTGTCCCTCGGCTAAGGCCATTGGTGATGAGGGATGTATTGGCAATATGAGTGCGTGCATAGATGGGGTTGAACGCTGTGTACTGTGGAATGGTGGACCAATGACAGACCCTGTCAAACCTTCCTGTGCCAAAATACATGTCTTATCATCTCCACTATTAGTGGCAGTGACTTCAGGTTCCCTGCTGCTTTCAGCCACCCTAAACTCAGTACCTGTGAGAGGAAGACAGGAAACACACTTTACAATCTGAAAAATGATGTTAGCACACATGCACACATGCACACATGAACACATGCACACATACAGACATGCACACATGAACACTCCTCACTACAGCACATACACACACACACCAGCAATCCAACACATACTCTATAATGGGTGAAGGTGGGTGTCAGTATCACAAGGCAAACAGTCACCTCACACGTGTCAGCATGCAGAATATGTGTTACTCAAGACCATGCAGTGCAAGTGTAGATGGCCCTATTTAATGACATTATATATGGCTTTGATGCATGTGTGTAGTTGTTCAGTGATTGGCTACACCCTGGAACACAATGTGTACATGGACACAACATTGCTGTGCATGTATTATCAGCTCTGCAATGTCCTGTGCACCATCACTCACAGGTATACATACCATGGCTGCATGTGTTATCTGTGTGGCACATAGATTGCCATGTGTGATTACAGTGTCTGTGCCCATAGCAGATAATAGTGGGCACAGGTGTAGCACATGCATGCTATGTACACACGGGATGAGTGGTGCATGTAGACGTGAAGGAATCCCAATGCTCAACATGGCACTTGTACAGTGGTTATGGTTGCAACATTAAACACCACACATACCAAATGTGTGTCATGTGACCTATACACCCAATAGCATTCCAGGACATATATGTGACACTTTGTACAGATGGCGACTGCTGTACATATTGTGTATACTGGCATATGTAAGCACACACACAACATGCTATGCATATTCTGTATAGATGCATATGTTTGCACACACACAACATTGAGGTGCAAAGCAATGACTGCTATGTGTAGTACTGTGGTCACTGTAACTGGATGGGGTGTAGTACCATGTGCCATCATCATCATGCATCTTGTGGTCACTCATGGCTACTAATGTGCGACAGACCACTGCCTAGCATGCTGTACCTGAACTTCAGTGCCGTGGCTATGTTCACAATTACACAGCCACTTTGTACATGGGTGTGTGAGTTTCCCAATAGAGAGCATTGCCTAACATGACTGTGTTATGTGTTGAAGAGTGTTGCACAGCCCCATGATAGGCCTCTACCCCTGAGGTACATCATATGTGTGTGGATGACATGTGGGATACTGAAGTGTGAACTTACAGCGGGTGTGTGGTAATGCCATATGTAGCATGTTTTTGTGTACTGCGTATGATAAATGTGCTATGCTGTGTACAGCTGTAGCAACTATGCCTATCCAATGTGCAGTACGGTGTTGCCACAACTGTGTCTGATGCTCTGTGTATTGCATGTCATTGAGGCAGCTACTGACATTACTGAGCTGTGCAATGTCTAACAGCAAACATGCACGACATGCATTATGCATAGGTGTGTTATGTGTACATGGCGTACACCTCACCTATGACATGCACGTTTCATTACCAACATTGCAGTTATACCACACTCACCAGCATGGATCGTCTGCCCTGCTGTCACACCAGAGGGACCAACGAGAATATGAGAGAGTTCGTCAATGGCCACAACTGTGGTGTTGCTGCAGTGGGTATGCTAAACTACAGTGGAAGAACAGTCAACCATCACAGGTGTAGAGATAATATTCCAAATATCAGTACTGCATGACACTAGGCAGCACAACTGCTAAACACACAGTACACATCTCACGTAGACATAAGCTAACAATACAGTTAATTGTAGTCTACAGATAGGGCATGTTACCTGCTCGCTCCATGTGAACATACTAGGTGGCTCCGGCCTCCATGACAACACATGTCACAGGTTGTTGCTGCTGTTGTCCAGGAGCCACCACACTTAGGAGCAGCTCCTCCACTCTGGTGAGGGGGGGATGAATGGCCACCCCACCACCTGTGGCAAGCTGTTGACTTTGGATATCAGACGCACGCTACCGGACATGTCTAATTAAATCACTGCAGTGATGGCGTACCTGCTCATATGTCCGGTTATGCATGCCTATGTCATTTACCTGACGAACAAGATCCTGCCACAGTGCAGTCTGCTCCTGCTGGTGCTGGCTGCTTCGGGAAAACAGCATAGTGTACTGCTGCACCAGGCTTTGGACAATTTCATCTTCCTCCGCTGTTGTATACGATGGGTTGCATTGGTGGGCCATCTGGCTGAAAAAGATATGAACAATATGTGTGAGCGAGTCCTGTGGCACACTTTAAACCTTTAACCAAAGATATCACTTTACTGACATATATACCATCCATTTCTCTGTCAGGGGTTACACACATTCACTACCACATATTGGTTCTCAGGCCACAGCTGACTAACAGTGCCTAGCATACTCCATATATCACACCACTATACAACAGTACCCAGCACACATTTTGTGACACAATGCACAACCACGGCACAGGGGTATATATCACGCCAATGCACAAACAGAGATATCATCCATTGCAATGAATGTAAAGTACAGTTACAGTAGTACCAGTCAACCACCCTAGTCACTGATGCCATAACCCTGCCTAACATATGTGTACAGTTGTTACTATGGGTGGCATACTGCTGTAACAGAGTATATATGTTGCTGGATACACACGTATACCCTGTAACACACATATGATTGCAGCCACGGTACAGGCATAATTACACACACATCAGACAAACATACAATGCACCACTGTATGCCAACACAGATGAGCATTACCTGTGTACCATACAGTACTGTGTGCCACTACTTACAGACCCTTATGCCTGAGTTTTGTCATCTGTGCAGACTACAGGAAACACACAAGACAGTGTTTCCAAGCAATGTGAACACACACCATACTGTGCTGTTTAGGCCTAGAGCTTCAGGTAGTACTACAGTTCTTATGTGAGTTGGATTCACCAGCAGTACCACTCACTAAGCATACATGTATTGCTTTAGCCTACAATGAGACACCACGGTCGTCAACAAGGAACTACGTCACATCGTATGCCATACTACTATGTCTGCCTAACAATACACATCTTTCCCTGGTGTCACAGCTAGGATAGACACTACCATGTCAGATACAACTTCACACTAACCTATCACACCTTTACAAACCTTGCACACATTCAGCGTTACACTTATTCAACCTCACATAGATGGTATTGCATTGAGTACATGTGTGAGTGCATAGTGTCATAGGTAGGTTATATGCTATTGGCCCTAGGGCCTACGGCAGCCTAGCCATATGCTACCCTGGCCTTTGACATACATGTACTTTGATTTCACTTGCCCCTGCCAACCGGAACCACAGAGGGGGTTCCTGGGGTGTATTACCAATCTCCCAAACAATCATCAGGGGTATTTTTGACAACTGCTAATGAGGAGCCTTGTTTGCTATTGCTAGGTGGTCTATTCCAGTGTATGGCATATCTCTGAGATAGGAACCTATCCCTCCAGCATGTGCTGTTTAGTCAGCTGACGAGGTTTAGGGCCCTAGAGCGTGTATCCCAGAGGGATTGTGATATGTTGCCATGGTGGTTGTCACCCAGCTATGGGTGTGACATACCTCTGTATGTCCGGCAGAGGTCACCTCTGTGTGGCTGGTATGCAATACAGTCTAGATGTGGTTTTGTGAGTCAGTCTGCATAGGGCATCTGTTTGCGGCCAGTGTTACCCTCTGTGAGGTATGTCTGTGGCCCTTCCACCTGCTGTAGTTGTCATGTGAGGTACATACCACACAGATCATTGTGATGAGTAGAACACTGACCTATATTTCCCTAGATGACACACCTGTTGTCGACACATACCACACAGACAGATTACAGGTCTAGTGTGGCACTGTCTTTATCAAAAAGGTGGCTACTATCCACCTTTGTCCCATGTTCCCTTATCATACCTTCGGTGTTGGGTAGATCTCTACCTATGTGGTAGTTAATGGGTACAGTGTTTTGGAAAGGAGGAATGGCACTGCAGTATCAACACTTGTCTACAGTTCTACAGTCCATGCCTTGGTCACCACACACCTGTTGCAGTACATATGGCCCCATGTCTCTCTCTCTCTCTCTATATATATATATATATATATATATATATATATATATACACATACATGTACACATCCATTGCTGTACACATAGATGTACATATAGGCACATGTGCAGTCCACCTTTCATGGTGGAGATATCAGTTATGCGACACTTGTGGGATGTACAGTTATGTGATTATATTGCACAGAGTTGTGCAGTATGCATGTGGGTGTCCTCGGCCCATGTAGCTTTAGCAGGCCTCACTGGCTGTAACACAGCAGATCTGACAAATCTGTCCCACAGCGTTTAACCAGCACATGACATATATCAGCACTGCATGCTGTTTTCTATGCCACACACTACAAGCTACATAGATATATGCACATAACAACCTTTAACAACAGATATCTGTCCACCCTTCACTAACAGTTGCAGTGTGTCCCTTGCCCTATGCACATATGCAGATACAGATGGATACGTACTGCTGCCACACATGGATGATTTGCAGTGTATAGAGTACTCTTCAGGAACATCTACTACATGCCAACACATACATATGAGTTACACATACCTTACCTTTGTATTTCCCTGCTCCGTCTGTTACAGTTTTGTAGTTTTTTTTTGTTTTTTTTTGGTTGGTTGTTTGTTTTGGGTTTTCTCCCTCTGTTTCTGTTTCTGTCTTGGTTTCTCTCTCTGTTGTCTTTGTCTCTGTCTGTGTCTCTCTCTCACTCTCACTCTCTATCTCCCTGTACCTGCAATGATATTATTGCATGTGTGGACAGCAGGTACAACCTGCTTTTTTAGGTATCTGCACTTGTGCATGTGACAGCCTCTGCACCAATTGCTGCCCACCATTCAGTAATTGCATGCAGCCTGCTGTGTGCTGATTGCATTACTCACTGTGATTGCAGTCCACTGCTATAAAATGCTAGGTTAGGTAGGCATAGCCCTTTCAGCTTTCCAAGGTGGGGCCCATGTTTGGTTGCTCTGGACACTGTTGTGTCAGTCAGAAGGTTGGTATATGCCTCTAATCTGAAGCTAGGGTTGTAGCCAGTGATATGCATGTTGTACTCAAACCTGAATGTTGCTGCTTCCAGTACACACTTCTCAGTGTAGACATGTACTCACCCTTCCAAATGCTAACACAGGGTACATGGGAGTATGTAGTTTCTTTCTGAATTAGACATTTAACTGCCATACAAATGTGGTTAGTGCACTGTATTCCTGTGGCACATGGTGTTTGTGAACTGCTATACTGTAATTATTACGTTACTCACCTCTGAACAGTTTGTGGTTTGTTTGTGCTGCAATTAGCGCAGGCTGCTCAACACAATTAGACATATTTCAGTACTGAGTGTGCCTACCTACACCCTGGTTTTTGCCTGAATACACAGGTGTGTTGTACCTTTGGGTAGGGGTGCAGAACTGCAAAGAACATTTTTTATTATCATGTGAGGTTTATCTTGCTTGACATACAGGATTGCTGTGTACCTGTTAGTCTATCAAGGCAAGTAGTCTGCCTGCGTAGCTCCCACCTGTGGACATATCCAGATGGTAGCTAGAGGTTAGCCTATTGTACTTTGTCTGTGCACCACACCACTCGTTTCAGCATTGGCACATTGGCATTGTCACAGTTGGTTGCTAGCTGTACATGGCTACATCCTGTGATATTTCTGTGTTGTACTCCTACATAAGGGCATACTTATGGAACTCCTTCCAAAGCTATTTGCAGTGTGTGTAACAGCAGTAATGCTGATATGCCTGTGTGTTTCTGCCTCTGCCAGGCCTCAGATACTCTCAGGTATGTATTTGAACAGCCTCAGTGAAAAGTACATATACGTTAGATACACCTGCAATATATTACAGACATATTGCAGTTGAGACTTTCTTGGGAATCAGAGCATATGTATACCTACACCTTTTCTGATGTGCAAGCAGTGTCTACTCTCACATATTGAGATTATTCATTACATGTGATTCCACACTTGTCTGCCTAAAGTTAGTACTTTCCAGAGTGAGTCAGTGGGGCACAGCTAACATTTATTTACAAATTAAGGACATCCCTGTAAAGCAGTCACAGTTGGGGTGTCTGGCCTCTGCCCTAATTAACTTTTCCAGTATTTATCCTGGTCTGATACTGTGTGGTGTTTGTAAAGTGCTACTATAACATTATTCCCTGCTTGGATGGCTGGTTCTCTTTTCACAGCCATGTCATGCAATTCAATAACAACTGCTGGTAAAGACCCACAGAACAGGATTTGTCTTATACCATTCCTAATTTCCATTTACATTCCCTCATTGTAATGCATGATATATTTATGTCAGCACCAAGTTATTGGTATATCTTCTGTGGCTTAGTGGTAATTCATGCAGTTTATTGTGCCAATGGTCTGGGGTTCAAGACTAGCAGAGGTCTTTTCTTTTGCTGCTGAGCAGAACAAGGGCCCTTTCATAGAGTGACTAAGGCACTTTTAAGCAGTTGTAAGTGGGTTTGCGCGGGTTTGCATGACGCTTAGTGATGCTTAGCTAAGCGCACACATGCGCACACTCGCTTAAACCCACTTACTACCACTTAAAAGTGCTTACTCCCGCTAACCCCCGCGCTAATTTCTTTTAAAGAAAAGAAAATTGGGAGATAGGAAAGTAGTGAAAAGGGGGGCACAAAGAGGAACAGACAGTAGGTAAACAAACTCGGGATGTGCAGGACGGGTGTAGGGAAGGTCCATAGCTGCCCATTTCTTTACCAGCAACAGCTGTGCATATGCAATAAATTTGGAGTGAAATTTGAAACCTTCCACCCCTGGGAGAGGGGTGAGGGCAAGAAAGTATGTTGTATTGCCAGTTATAATTATCAGTTTACATGTCCAGTGGGCATGTGTGTGAAATGGGCAGCTATGTATGGGGCGTAATTTTTTGTGGGTACAGATTGTCCTTTTTTTTTTTTCAGGTGAGAGTGGAAAGTGAGGTAGAGGAAGTAGGTATGTTTGGGGAGGTAGGTTGGGGAGGTAAACAGACAAGACAGAAAAGACACATACAGGGGTGGTGTATGACACATGGGGTGGGTGAACACAATTGACGGGGACGGATGTTTGGAAATCGCAAGCCCATGAGCCCACAGATGGTAACAGTGGAACTGAGATCCCCACCCACGGGCAGTCACCACTGCACCTTCACAGCCCCGAGGGTGGCTGTGCTGGGGGCTGTGTAGGACAGGCAGGCTCACTCGTGAGATGCACCACTCTCACCTCGAGCTGGCGTAGGGGATCAGCGACTGAACACTGGATCTTCCTACACACCACAGCCCGGACCCTTTGAAGGGTGACAGGTGGCCCTTCTCCGCCCACGCTTGCACGGGGGGGACGAGCCCCATCCCCTGCAGTGCTTCCACCTGAAGGTGGCACAGGACCAAGGGAGGAGGGGAGCCCGGGCTGGGCACTGGACCTGCTGGTGCCAGGTGCACTCATCAGTTGAGGAGGGACGGGTGGGTCCGCTGGGACCGGACTTCCCTTAAGTTCTATGATTAGGTGTGTTTAATTACAACATAAACAACAGCATTCCAGATTAGTTGTAACAGCATGCAGTAATATTCCCTTTAACCCAACACACCAAGGTTCCAACAGTTGAACAGCAAACACAACACATGTATATATTGAATGACAATGGATATTCTAACAGCATTCAGGGATGTTTGGTAGCAACAAGCCACCATGATTGTGGGGTTTGAACAGGGCACATGCATCAACGTGAATGCAAATATTTATAGAACAATAGGACATATGTCCCAACAAATATTTAAGATTACACATACCCATTGAGGTGTGGAATTGCATGGTTTATGCACATACAGTAGGGTGTAGAAAAAACCTTGATTAACATCTTATAATTACTTTTAGTCTACACTGCATTCCTAGTGACTGCAGGTGTATATCCCCTACATGTATTATTACACTTGCCACCATGCATTAGGTTGTGTAATGGGTTTGGCTAGTTCAATATATGCCCGACCTATATCTGACATACTAACTGTCCAAGATGCAGATGTTACTGCTACATATTCCTTGATTGCATTTATATTTCTTTATCTACATATCTGGATGTTTTCACATGACATTTTCACTTCTATTTGTACAGAACCCTGCATTTCTTGACACACACTCACATTTCTGGGGAACAAATTAACATGCTACTCATGTGCCAGATTTACTTATGCATGCCAGCCAGTAACTGACTGTTGAGGACTGTATATATGCTTCACAGCTACTAGCACTTCCATCACCCACTTTATATGGGACTGCACAACTCTGTGTTGCCAGAACCTTTTAAAACAGTACTATTTGTATAATGCAAGGGTACAACAACATTTCACACTAAGTGACACAGACACACTCTGGGTTTTAGACCTTTATTAATGACATTACACACTTTTCCACAGGCTCACTTCTTTATTTGTTATAACGGTGCATATGGAAGACATATTCAAGACATATTATACCTTTATTAATAGGTTAGAACACTCTCTGACTTTTTTATCTGACAGTACATGCAGAGGAGTTATTCAGGCCATTTATGGCTATATTATTGGACTACAACACTTTATTTCATGCTCTCTCCCCTATTTTATATAACAATACATGCAGAATAATCACTAACCTGCCTGGTGGCTCAGCCTTACCAGCCTATCTGCATAAGCTTGCTGATTCGCAGCACGGTCACCTGCAGCTGTAAAGTAAATTAAGGGATATTGAGTCATACCTATCCATTATACAGAATCAATTATCAATTCCTATATACTGCATTCCATGGCTACCTACTCAGTTGTGTGGCATCCTGCATCCCATGGGCCTCCTGTATCCATTGGTTAAGGCGGTCCTGCTTCCATCTCTTCAGGTCTGCATGGTGGTGATGGACCTGCTCACCAGTCAGAGGAACACCTGTGACACTGGTGAGGTCATGAGCTAACCAGTTCCAAGCCTCTGCCTTGTACCCCGTCCCTTGGAACTGGCCCTGCAGGAGTCTTGACTCATGACGGTGGACAAGGAGCCAAACCATGTATTTTGACTCCTCGATGCCCCAACGTTGCGCTCGAAAGCATGTACCCTCTCCTGCACCAGCCATTCTAACTGCAGATGTGAGCTACAATCAGTTATGGCAAGTATTCCTGCATATGGGGCTTAAATATGCCGCATTTCCCCGCACTTTTTTGTGATTGGCCATTTTTGAAAATTCTCAGCTGACTGCAGACCTGCTTAGTAATGGTTAATCTACCATTACTAAGTATATGTATGTTAACAATGGCTGTTTCCCCTAAGTTGTCATGGCTTAGTGGTTCTGTGCTTTGATTATGAAGCACAGAGTCCTGGGTTCGAACCTTGTCATTCATTTTATTTTCATACTGTCCAGACAGGCTAGGGGGTGTGGCTGCATTTAAGCAACTTTGCTCTATGTTGCTCCACGTTGCCCTACGTTGCTGGTTGGTGTGGCACGCACATCCGCGCAAACACATTGCACAATGTGTATATATGCCTTTAAAAATGGTTAAGCAGAGTCATGTGATTGACTTTAAGTGTTATATAAGGTGTGTGTATTTTAATGGTTGTTATACACCTGAAGACACTGTTTGTGAAAGCGCTTGTGTACCAATAAAACTGTGTTGCAGCTGAGTGGAATCTAGATCTTTGTTCTGTGGTTGGAGAAATTTGAGTATACACCTTATTAAGCTGAGGTTGCTGTTTTGGAGTATATTTTTTTACTAAACTGAAGCTGCTGTTCTGAAGCCTCACCTTTGCAGTTCATGGACTTTATGTTTACTTTGTGGATACTCTGGGATACGTTTATGCAAAGGTGCCTCTAACATTGGGTGGTTTGTATCATTTAGAGGTATTATTCCATGTACTGATTTAAAACATAAATAAGAAGGGGAGTGGTGGGGTGCGAACCATGAATGCCTCTTCTTTGTGCAAACGCTCTACCATTACGCTATTGCTATTTGGTGTAATTTGCATAAACATTCTTTCTTATGCTCTTCCATGTTGGAATTGCTAACTACAGCTAAGCAATGGGCACACCCGTGCACACATGCGCAAATACAGGCAGCTATTTCGGGAATTAAAAAAAAATTAAATTAATTTTTTACTTTTCTTAACTGTGATGGGGCTTTACAATGTCAGGGAGTGTGGTGTTGGGTGCAAGGACATTTGAGCGGACTCGCTCTTGTGTACTTTCATTTTCCTTTTACAAACCTTGCAGGGGTGTGGCCGTTTAGACTGCTCGGCAGTCAGACACGTCCCCTACTTTCTTACCCAGTCCATGTAAGACTTATGGTTGAGTCAGTGTGCCCTCATGAATATTCATGGCACGCTGATGTCATACCATTCAACTGCAGCCTCCGAGTAAGACTTAAGTCTTACACGGAGGATTCGTGAATCCGGAGGTGTGTATTTGAAGATACTACCTCAGGAGAAATCAAGTTATTTCACTGTGGAGGCTGTGCTCCTTACTGTTATAGTACTGCATGATTCTGAAAATTACTAAAGATGCTGCATTTCAGAAAAAAAGATAATATTTTGAGGAAGCAGTTATCTCGTGCACTGCCAGTTTTTCAGAAACATTTAGTGGTCACTGAACATCTGACTAAAAAGTTATGCTGCAACACTTTGTTATGAGAAAAGTCTTATTTTTCATCTCATTAGCATTCTATTTACTTATTACTGACAGGTGCAATACATTCACAAGAAGAAGTCATGACAAATTTGGTTTTGAGTAACTTGCCTTAATTTAATGGATTAGTAAAATATGAGTAAAATAAGTAAGAGAATTAGAGTGATACTTATTTGAAGTAAAGGTTATTTATCCAATACTCAGATATATTTCATTACGAGAAATAGTCTAGTAAGTCTTTTAAAATGGTATAAAAGGTTTGTTTCACAGAGATATTCAATGGTTTTACTATTGATGTGCACATTCCTTTAAGAGCTGAATTGTATTGTGGGGAATATAGACAGCATAATATTAGATGATTTTTCAGTCTTTAATAACATGAATCCCTGACAGCTGAGGTATTTGAATTTCTGTAACTGATATAGAGGCCAGGATGCAAAGTACCGACTCCACTGTGCAGCAAAACTAACCTCCCTCCCCATCATCATCCCTGTCTGTCTGTAAACTATAAATGCTCTCTAACTATAAACTTCATCATACACAATACTATGTACCACCATTACCTGTACCTCCATCCTAATCATTTTCAAACAGTAGCAAAAGCTCCTTTTGTCTATTAAACTTCCACATTGCAGATGGCAGATAAGCACTGAATACATAGGTTCATAGGTTCACAAGTACATAGTAAGTTATTGATCCATGAGGATTTTAAGAATTCTAGACTTACTGTACATTCCCATGGTCATTTTCAGCCCTTTTATTTTGCATGCAAATAACCCAGAGATTGCCTGAGCAAAGAAATGTTGGGGTATTTACATATTTTCCCTGTTCATAAGGGACAGGGGTGCTATCCATCTATTCATTCAAATTACATTTCAACAGAGTAAGAACAATACTTTCATTTTGTAGAATGGAAGGTAGATGGGTCCATAGAAGAGGTATGTTCTATGATACATGCCTAACCCTGCAACATGTTTTATTTATTTTGCAAAAGAGATTGAGATCTCTTGAATGGGTTGTTATGATGCCATTGGATTTGTGAATGTATAATAGGTCTGACAGGGCAGGATCTATTAAACCTCTATAGGCAGGGCATAAGTTGCCTGTCATTAGCCTGTATGATAATGGAAGAGGTACAATGCTTTGAGATGGTCTGCAAAGTTTTTAAGATTTAGACCTTTCATTTTTTATTTTAGTGAAAAAGCATTCTGGTCATTCCAGTTGTGACAAGTGATTGGCCATGTACATACCGAAAGGAGTATTATACTCACTGATTGACCTAATGAGTGCCAAGTAAAGTGGAATGATTACATCCCTGAACCTGGACACAGAACCTTAGGTGTGGTTATTTTTACCAGATTCCCATCTGTCACATAAGAATTGAACCTGAAGCTATGTGATGAAAAGATTTCCTTACAACAGTGGATATGTGGTGATCACAACATAAGTTCCAAGATCCCTAACTACAGGATCAAGTTTTAGGAGTGTGCTGTCAATGTGATAGTCACAAGGGGAGTAATGTTTGCTGAAGGTTTTGATTACACTCTCCTTGGCATTTAGTTTTCATTTGTCCTCTTTGTTCAAGTACACAGACTAATAAACTATTACATCAACTACTGCAACCTTTTTCCTCATTAAGACTTCTATTTTCTAGGTGGCACATAGGAATTGGGATTATTATCTCACTGTGATAACATGCTGTTCAGCAGTAGTGTAGCTAGGGTGGGGTGAGAGGGACAACTGCCCAGGCTGAAAAATGTTGGGGGTGCAGTCAGCCAATCCTGATTTCTCTTTAATTCAGTACTGGCTTTTAAGAGCTGGTATTGCATTTGTGGTCAAACGTGAGTGCTGTAGCACTCCATGTGTGGTCTAAACTGTAGCAACTGCTTGCTACATTGTAGCAAGCAGTTTGCTACAGTTTAAATGTAAAAAAATCTCAACCTCTGTCTCTCGCTTTTTTAACTTAAATCCGTGCACTGTAACATTCCATGTTATCAGGGTATAAACTGTAGCAACTATTTTTTAAGCAAAGCATAAGTGCCATAGTGCTCTGTACGGGCAGGGTACAAACTGTAGCAACTATTTGCTACACTACATCTTAAAAGAAGAAATGCTATATTATGTATTTTAAGTGTGTTGAAGAAGGGCAAGGGGCAGGGTGCAGAAGTGGGACCTGAATGTCTAGGGCAGGAGGAAATGGGGGGGGGGGTTGCCACCTAGCTGGTGTGCCAGTAAAAAGAATGTCCTTTTTTTGCTCTTCAGTGTAAGAGCTGGGGGGCATGGATCTGACTGTAATAAGCCATTAATACAGTAAAATGCTTTTTTTTTCACTTGAATAGCTGAGGAGGACTGGTTAAGCCAGCTACACTTCTGCTGTTTGGCACACTATCATAGCTTACCTTTTTCTTTCAAACTTCCATCTTCTAATTTAGGAGGCAGATAGAAAATGGATGTACCCATTCTCTTCTCTTAGGCTTTCTGGGGAATTCATAAAGGTTACCACTATCCGACTTCTTTGGGTCCAAGCCCTAGGTGGCAGATATGAATCTGTACAAAGTAGGTGCTGTCTGTTCTACACTAACAAAAGCTCCTCACCATTTCTGGGCCCTAACTTCATCAAGTCCAGTTTATTTCAAATTAAAGACCCTCAGGTTAAATAGGTTATGTAATGTTACCACATTTTTCTTTGCATGCAAATGTGCTATATGTTTGGCAACATGGATGCTACCTGTCTCTGTTCAGCATGAGAAAACCAGAAGGAATATAAGGGCTGTCAGTGGTAGCTGCTAGATTTATGGTGGGGGTGAGTACTTACATCATGACAGAATATAAATGATGTCATGCCATAGTCCAAGATCCTGTACAGCACCCATTCAGCTAAACATCTACCATGGTCAGCACTGGTGCATTTGTTTTTATGTCCTTAAATGGCATAAGCAACATGGCTTTTGCTAGGAAGCGGGTTCAGAATGGAAAGCACCCACTTTCCTGCCTGAGATGGGAGATTTTGAACTTCATCACAATACTCCAATGCACAGCCAGTTTTCTCTTAATTGTAGATCACTTCTCATAGGTTCATAGGTGTGTACTAGGCTAACAGCCCTGGAGACTATATAAGCCTAGCCCAAGAAGATTCCCTGGCATCATGCCACCCAAAGCTAGTTTCAGTGCTCCTGTCAAGCAAGGCCACTGAAGTGGATCCCTGGAGTGAACTTCCTATTGCCCATCCACTTGTCAAAATTTCTCTTAAAGAGGGCCAGTGAAGTGCTCTGTTTGACGTGAATGGGAAGTTTGTTCCAGAGTATGGGAAGTTTATGGGTTAGGAACCTGTCCCTTCAGCATGTTCTGTTTATTGTGATAATGAGGATTAGGTCCCTGGAGTGTGTGATATGGAGGAATTGGGATTTCTTTAGGTGTAACATATCTAGCAGCTCTAGGTCAGACATGGCTTTGCAGGCCAGGCAAAGATCACATCTAAGTAGGTGATAAGAGACAGAGTATAACTGGAGTTTTTTGAGTCTCTCCATAAAAGGCATGTGTCTAAGGCCTAAGATCCTCTTAATGAGGTATATTTGTGGACTTTCCAGTTGTTGTAGGTGTCTAGTGAGGTACATACCAAATTGGGTGTTACATTTTATAACAGGTCTAATGAGGGATGAATAGAGAGGGATTAAGACCTCTTTCTTCCTGGATGAGAAACCTTTTGTAATGAGATGTGCCAAATAGAAGGACTTTCTGACAACAGTGGCAATGTGGTTATCAAAGGAGAGGTTGCTGTCAACCTGTGCCCCCAGGTCTCTTATCACATCTTCAGTGTTTAATGGACTACTGCCTATGTGGGAATGAATGCACTTTTTGGCATTGAGCTTAAGGCCATGGTTCTGGCACCAGTCATTGGTGTCAGTGAGGTCTTTTTGTAGAATGTCTACATCAGTTGGAGAATCAATAATGGCTCCCAGTTTGCAATCATCTGTGAACTTGGTCAGCCAGAGTCCCTTTGTGTTGGCTTGAGAAGTAGATGCCAAACCGGCGTGGACCTAGGACCGATCCCTGTGGGATACCACTTCTAACTGGTCGGTAGTCAGATTTAGAGTCCACTACTTTCACAGTGTGGGTTCTATCAATGAGCCAGTTGGAAACCCAGCTTATAACATAGGGGTTTATGCCTAGTTTAGTGAGTCTATCTATGATTCCTTAATGATGGATGGTGTCAAAGGCCTTGGCAAGATCTAGGTAGGCTGTGTGAACTACCTTGCCCTCATCCACAGCTCTGGTGACAGACTCGAAGAAGTCTATCAGGTTGAGCAGGCATGATCTACCTTTCACAAACCCAAACTGCATGGGGTTCAGAGTTTGGAGATTCCCAATGTCCTTATTTATAAGGTCCATGATGATGTGCTCCATAGCCTTACATATCAGACTTGTCAGACTAATGGGGTGGTAGTTCCCAGGGTCTGTAGTCGCTCCCCCTTTGTGGAGTGAGATGACCATAGCGGTGTGCTATTTGGTAAGAACAAAGGCTGAAATGAGGCTGTGATTGAACAGGGTACCCAGGTGTGGTGCCAGTTCACTTTGTAATTCATGTAAAACACAGAAAAGGATATTATCAGGTCCCATGGAAGCTGTATTCTTGGCTTTGGACAGTGCAGTTTTTACCTCTGTAGCTGTGATAATAGGGACTTGGCATTCTTCAGGTATTGGGTTAGGCCCTTTAGGGGGTGAAAGGGGAGTAAAGTTTGCACTGAACCTGTCGGCCAATATGTTGGCAATATCAGCTGGTTCTGTATCTGTATTGCCATTGTTCTGTAACTCAGAGCAGATCTGAGTATTGCCATGTAGATTCCTGACATACCTATAGAATACCTTGTTGTTGTCTTGAGAATCTGCAGCAATTTTGTTTTCATAGCTAGCTTTAGAGGATTTGATGATAGATCTCAGTTTTTTGCTGAGGCTAACCAGGGAGATTTTTCCAGTCTTGGGAATTCACCCTTTTCTGCAACAGTTTTTTCCTTCTGTTGTAAAGTTTGTTTATGGTGGGGGGCCACCTGACTGGCTTCCTTTTTTTGAAGGAGAGTGTCTTGGTTCTGTTTGGTATGGCCCGTTCTATGCACTTGTGTTTGTGCTCATACAGTGCATTCGTGTATGATTCAGCAGTCATGCACCTATTTTCCATTTGCATGGGTGTCGTGAAGTTAACCACCTCTGTTTTTAGAAGCCTAAAATTGGCTTTGGAGAAGTTTTTTTTATGGTGGTTTCCTTTGGGGGGGGGGGTGAGGGTGGGATGTGGATGGTGATTAGCGTGTGGTCAGATCTGACCAGAAAGGAGATGATGATTACTGGTGTAGAGCAATGGTCGCCCATGTTAGTAATGACCAGGTAAAGGATATTTCTTCCCCTGGTAGGAGTAATAATGTGTTGGTCCAGGGAATTGGAATTAATGAATTCCAGAAAACATTGAACAAGTGTGTTGGTACATGAATAATTTTCCCAGTTAATGGAAGGGTAATTAAAGTCTCCCAGTATAAGGGTATTGGGTTGTATCCTAATATTTTCCAGTGTGTTTAGGAATGTGGAGTGGGAGTCTTGGGACATGGTGGGGGATCTATAGCAGGCTATGACCTGAATTGCTGTCTTACCCAGTGTTAGTTGTACCTGAAGTATCTCTGATGCATTATGTTGGGCTACTAGTCTGGAGGTGTGCATATCCTTTATGAATATGGAGACACCACTGCCTTTAGTGCTTCGGTCCAGGTTTAGGGTCCGAAAGGTGTGGTATGAATTATAGCTTGGTAGTGCTGGGTGTCTCCGGAGTTTTGAACCAGGTCTCGGTCACAGCACAAATGTCGATGTTCTCCATTTTAAGGAGTGCTTCGAGCGAATGCATTTTGAGATTTAGACTTCTAGCGTTGAGTAGCATAACCCTCAGATTTGATTGCTTGTAGCTGTTATGGTGGCTCTAAAGTCTCAAACAGCTAAGTGAAAATAACAAACTGTTCCACTGGATTTGTCTGTATTTCTCTAAATGTTGCTATTTTATGCTGTAAGGTGTACATCAGCGTTTATATATGACCAATACATTTCCCATGGCTAAAGCAACAAACTCATAATGAGGGATCTTACACTGTAAAGTCTAACAGAAATTAGAAAACATATACTACAAATCAATGGAAATACTGTCATAGCTTTTCTTTTCACCTTTTATAGACTCATTCACAATTCACTGGTAGGTGTAGATCAGGAGTTCAGACTATATTTTAAGCAGCAGAAGAAGGCACTTTATTGTCCACTGACAATAAGATGTTCATGTCAGAATTCATCCTAACAGTATCCTCTCATACTTCTCTGGTATTAATATTTATTTCTTTATTTAAAATGTGCATCGGGATTTTGTCATAACTAATATTTTACGGCCTAAGTGCTAATTCCTACCATGATATGTGACTCCTAAACACTTGGATGTGTCAGTGATCCTATAACTGTGCTCAGTTAATAATTACTTCAAGGAGTAAACATATATGAATGGATCATACCTTGTGTCCTTTAAATATTTGTGGTTGTAACATCATTTTGTAGTTCTAGAGAAATAACAGGAAATGTTTATAATACCCATCAAAATAATAACTGATATATCCCCTGTTATTCAGATAATTTTATGTCACTAGTCATTGAAGAAAAACTTGTGGTCACAAGAAGGAACTTAACAAAGAGGTCATCTGCTTGGCATTATTAATATAAATTCACATTTTGCTGGAGCTCTCAGTAATTGCATTTACCACTGATTATATTGAATAAAATCATATGTTGCAATATTATAACACCTTCTTGCCACATTGTATACTCCCACCAGGGACTGATAATGGAATAATCAATAAAAAAGTCCAAAGAGCCAGGAACTAAAGTCCACTCTGTAATTCATTTTGTATATATATATATATATATATATATATATATATATATATATATATATATATATATATATATATATATATATATATACACACATACATATATACTGCACTATGCAATGTAATGTTATTTGTGACATCACATATTTATTGCATTTGTAAGAGGTGACAGTACACATTTTCTTGAATACTTTTTTTTCACTTAAAAAGTTTCTTGTCTGAAAGCTTGTGGTTTCACTACTATGGAATACATTACTGAGTTGATTTTACTTGCTAGCTCTGTGGACTTTTTAATAATTGGCCTTATCTGGGACTTCTTTTCTGCAGTCATTCCAAGGGTGAGCTTTTTCTGAGCTGATAATGGGATTATGGGATTAAGCAGGCACATGAAGTTCCCTTGTGGTGAAGTCAGCTGTTAATTCTGCACAGGAGTGATTTTCTTAACACATTAATCCATCATAAATAAACATATGCTCAAGTGATATAATGCACATTGAGTTCTAGACGTCTGGCAGGGCACCAATCCATGCTGGAAGGGCTGTATCTCTCCTGTTGTGGTGCCATTCTGATCCAAGGATTGCAATGATTTCTTTGGTGCAAATTACACAGAGAATAGCTTTATAACAGCATACTGCAGCAATGATGTTAGTAGTTCTGCTGTTGCTTTTCCATTTGCTTTGATTTCACTGTCCATATCCACAATACATTGGTCTAGCAGCCATACCCACTGAGGCAAACTGAACAGCTTTATATGTCTGAGATCAGACACTACTGGCTCTGGAACACCTGTGACCGTGTTGTTACACATTGGTTACGTCAACATACTTATAAATGTTGCTAGTGTTTATGAAATATCCACATAACCATTATTTTTACATCTTGCAGAACATGCTGAGAAACCTTTCTGAAACTGAGATCTGGAGTCCCTTGGTTTCCTTATATGACTAGATCTGATGCAAAATCTAAGCACAACAATCTCTGTTCTAAGTTGCCAAAGGTGGTATATGTTTTTAAAAAAAAATCACAGAGTGGTTGAGGTTAAAGAGACAGCATATGAAGCATATGTAATTTCTTTAGTCAACTACCAAATATCTTGGGGAGACATTTGTGATACACATTCTGAGCATACATCAAGTCTCTAACATGGTAACTGTGCTGCTGAGATAACACGTCCAAGTATTCCTACTGCATGTCCTACTATTACTTCTGTTTGTCAGATATTCATCCATGTAAGTAAAAGTAATATCTATCTGTCTGTCTGCCAAATGGTCCAGAGCTACAATCTGATTTGTACATTCATCTTTTATATGTTTAGCAACAGAAGACAGTTTATGCTTTATTCTTTACATACCCTTCTTTATGTTATTTAAAATGTTTTTAAAGTTCTATGCCTTTTAAAACACCATGACTTTGAAGGGTAATAATGTTGCAAAACTTTATGGAGCATTATATCCCAAAAATAAACATATCTTCTTTTGTTCAACAGTCAGTATTAAATGATTGCTTTACATAGTACTGGATCTCTTAGGACTGACTTTATACTTATGGTTCTGAGAAGTCATTTCTATAGTCATTGGATCATTCAAGAATTACAACTCTGTGAAGTGCAATGGCTACATTAAGAAGGTTAAAAGGCTGGATGTTTGAGTGCATAATGCATGTTTTCAAGTCTGTTTTCAGGTATAGTTTAAAAAAGGCAAGGGAAATTACTTCACTCACTAAGTATACAAAAAAAAAACACAGACAGGTCATATTTACACAGCAGTCCAGGCAGCATTGGCCAGATTGGGTGTCTACCATGGTTTGTGACAATGACAATGAATTACTGTATATATTGGTGTATAGCTCAGGTGATCTGAGATAACCCAGGTGATTGATCTGAGTTTGACTAGGGGCTCAGGTACTTAATGACATTGGTAGGAAGAATGGGTGGTCCCATCCTGCAAGGGAAGGAGGGACAGGAACAGTCCCAACACTGTCACTGTTCCTTGAAGGAGGGGCAGCAATCGAAGGGGACAACCTGAGAGTGTTTGTAAGGCTCATTAAGCATCTAATGTGTAGTAGATGTGTGGATGTATGCACTTGCAAGGGCAGGGAATTATGGGCCATAGACATGACACGATTCATGTGTCCCTATCCACAGAGTGAGGCTAGGCTATTCAAATGCTCTCACTGCCAGGATGCTGACACAATGACAGAATACCATCATGGCTGTCTGCATGTTAACCCTCCTCAGACAGATCTTACATCAATTCTTGTTGGAATGCCTGAAACAGAGTACTGAGGGCACCAACTGATTAAAGGAATGCTTGGTGGCTGACAAGACCAGGGATTAAAATCATCTAGAAAATAACTGTTGTACTGCACAAGTGTCATCACTTAAATGGTTGAATGCATGCCCAGCAGAAAGCTAAGCTGTCCCCAGACAATAACATCAGCAGAAAGATTTGGAAATGAAATTACATTTGAAACTACAGCATCACTTTTTAAATAAAGCAATACTTTTTTTGCAGTTAACTCATTACAGGTGGGTGACGGCTTCAGGCATTTTTGAAGATAGCTCCTACTGACATCTCTAAGCATCATATATTGCTTATTCATATTTGCAATAATAACTCCAAAACCATGCTACATACAAGGTATCAGAAGATTTCATCTTAAAGCTTACATGATAGCAAACAGAGCTGTACTGATATTTGACCTCTGTCTGGTGCAGCTAAAGAGGTATTGAACATTGTTTGTATACTATTTAATTGCATTGTAATAATTTTCATATTTCTCTAAATATCTCAACAATCAAGTGTCACAGTTAGAGCTATTTAGCCTCATATGAAAGATCACAACAGTATGAGGAAAATCCTGCTGGCAGTATGCATGCTCCGTAAATGGTAAGCTGTTTATACTACATTGCAAAAATTAATATTCTCTGTCATTATTTTTCTTATAAATTCCATTTAATAATCTAGAATCAAATGAATGCTACCACTACAAAAATTACTTTATGCTGAATAGTTTGCCATTTGCAGTTTTCTTTTAACCCTTATGGTTCTAGTATGAACATTTGTTTGAATTGTGAGGTTGTAACTTCATTTTTTAAAAGCCTTAGGTCATATGTTGTGATAGGGTGTGGGCAATGCTGATATACCCACACCTTGCTTTGATTATTCAGACTTTGCCCTCCTGACCAGACCTACCCACCATATGCAAACCTTGCATGCCATTTGTCCATGCCTACAAGTCACATCTGACTCCTACAGTGACCTCATGAACAGTAACCATTATCCATGGAGTTGGTAGGCAAGTAGGGAACAGAAGTAGATTTCACCATCCTTGTAATTTGCTATAGTTTCTGAATACCATTGTTCTATTTAATTGCAGAAGGAGACAACAAGCCTACTTAACCTGCCTTTTAGGAGTATTCGACATTATGGCGCCCCTCTCCCTATCTTTCTTCTTGTCTAACTGCCCATAGCCTTTTTAATACCTTTGTGGTTCCCTCTACACTACCTACAGTGCATTCATGTATCCACACACTTATCCATGAAGAAATACACAAACAGATCCAGAGAGCAGCTGGTCCCAAAAATCTACTACGTGTCCCATCATGACCTGTATGTTCTTCCTGTTCAGGATGATCCATCATTTGATCATCAGCCTCCCATTTTTCCCATTTTCTACACGGGATCTGGGTGTCACATCAACTGTCACCATCTGTCTCTGTTTCAATGCCACTCTCTTACCTTCTTCGCTAGTCATGCCTTACTGATGCTGGTTTTCTGCCACACAGACCATCCATCTCTTTCCTGGACACCCTTGTTTCTTCTTGCCTTCTTCCTGTCTGTCCCAAATCTTCTTTTCCAGATTGTCTTCCGCTTTTCTGCACACGTGCCCAAACCACCATAATCTGTTCTCTTTGATCTTCTCTGCAATTGGAGCTTCTTTGGCTTCTGCTCTGATGTCCTCATTTCTTTGTCTGCCCCACATTGTGCATCCTACCACCTGTCTCAGGTGCTTTATGTCCATTACCTCTAACTTTCTCAACTGCTCTACTACAGAAGTAGTGGCCACATCATGCTTTTGTACATATTATGTTTCAGTTTCTTATTACATTCTTCTGCCATACGGTACTCCTGACACTTTGTGCCAGTTGACTGCAGCTCCACTGATTCCAGCTTTGACCTCCTCATTCACATTTCCCTTCTCTTCAGCCACCCCTCCCAGATACTCAAAGCTGTTACCTTCTTTCACTATTTTCCCTTTTATCTCAGTTCTCACTGTCTTATGATTTCTCCCATTTTCTGCCCTTACAGCTGTTTTATCAGTTTTGCATTCCTCTCCCCCATCCTTTGCTGAAGTTCTTGTTCAGACCCTACCTGTAATGACACATCATCTACATACAGCAACTTTGCTAATCTGTCCCCAGCAACCTGTTTGTTAATGTAGCCCATCACCAGTATGAATGTCAGTGAGTTCTAATCTGAACCCTGATGTGCACCCACTCCCACTGTGTACTACTCTGAGTTTGAACCCTGTTTATACCTGTGTCATTGGGTCCTTGTACAAAGCCTGCACCAATTCTACCAATATTTCGGGGACTTTGAACCATCACAGGACTACCCAAATCAGCTGTCTTGGGATCTTGTCATATGGTTTGTCCAAGTCTAGGAATTCCCATTTGGACTTTTTCCTCACTGCAAACATTGGGTTGGTTATGCTGCAACCTGATCTGAATCCCAACTGCTCATCTCCCATCTTACTTTCTACTACTGTACAAACCTTCAGGTAGTGTGACAGGAGTTTGATACCTCTGTACTGCCCAGAGTTGTGAATGACTTCTTTGTTCCTGAACTCCAGCACACACATATGCTTATTCTCAGTTCATTGGAGATGCATCTTTCTCTCCATACTGCTATGAGTACTCTCAGAAGCCATTTCTGCCCTATCATACCCAACATCTTGAGCATATCTCCTGTGACCTCACCACAGCCTACTGCTTTCCCTGACTTCATTTTCCTTAGTGCTGTTCTTACTTCTACTATGGTGGGCTCCTGCTCTTCTTTCACTGTAGGCTGTGTGTGGGGCAGTACACCTTCTGTGGGGTTTTCTTCATTCAGAAGCTGCTGCAAGTACTACTTACATCTGCACTGACATCCTGTGGACCAATGAGCAGGTTGTTGCTGGCATCCATTATGAAGGATGTCAGATGAATAGCTTCTTTATCTTTCTCTCTTTGCCTAGCAACCTGATAAAGTTTCTCTGTGCCATCTGCTGAGTCACTTTCCAGAAGCTGGTAGACTGTCTCTGATGCCTTGTTCTTTGCTATTGCAACAGCGCTCTTAGCCACTTTGTTAGCCAACCAGTACTCCTTCTTAGCCTGATTTGAGCTTTTCTATCTCTCACTTTTTCCTGCACTCCTTATTTCCTTCGATGACTTCCTGGACTTCTGCATTCTACCACCAGCTTTCCTTATGTGACTTATTTCCATGCATGGCTTGGCCATATTTCTGTTCTATAGTCCTCACACATGCTGTTTTGAGATGCTATGTCTTCTTCTTTCTAAGGCGCTACAGTCCTGAGTATTTCCTTGAACTTTTGTACTTTCTCTCCAGTCAACTTCCAGGTCTTCAGCCTAGTCTCTGTTGACCTTAGACCCTCTGACTACTGTTTGTAGCCGATTATGGAAACCAGTGGTTTATACTGTAGGCTTGCTGTTAGGAATAACTTTGCAATCTTTAATTCTATGGTGGCATACTTTCTCTACCAGGAGGAAGTCTACCAGACTTACACGTTGGCCACTTCTGTAAGTGATCTTGTGACTGCCTCTTCATTTGATATGCATCAGTATAATGTCCTACTTATGTCTTCTTGTCCGGAGTGAATCTGAATCTGGTTATATCCATTCATCTCTATCTGATGTACCACTTTGGTGGCTTTTGTCGGAATACAGTGCTCAAACTATGGCCTGGCACAATAGCAACATTATCTCTTAGCTACAAGAGTCTATCCTCTCATGATGAAACCTACTGACCTCTCACTTTCCTCTTTGTAGTCCAAGCCAGATATTATTAACACCCCTCAATCTCCCTCCTGCTATGTTGTCATCATTTCCATTCTCTGTCTCCTACTTCATACAAGGATTATTGTAGCCTTGGTGACTGAAATATGTGATGTCCTTCAATAACTTTTCAGTTCACTTGCTCAACTTTTCAAAGTATTTGGCTAGACTCTTCCACCCATCAACAACTCCTGCACCTACGTTTGTATCATCAATGAAAGGATTAGTTTTATTGTCTTTTTCTTCAGATATTTCTGAAATAAACAAATACTCTGAAGAGTACTAGACTTGGGACAATTCCTGATTGTAATGCACTGTTTACGTTCCTTGCTCCTGTCATTGTCCTTACCATAACAAGCCTCAGTGTTCTACCATTCAACCATGAATTAATCTAATTCCTTAGTACTGCTCCTACCCAACACCTTCATTTACCTCAGCACTCACTGGATGTGACTGAGTCAAAGGCTTTAGTGAAATATACTGGTGTTCCCTGTCAAACCCTTCTGTAACAGTCATAAAACTGGATCAGGTTTGAATAGTAACTTTGTCTGGCTTTCAACCCATGTTTATTGCTGTCTTCTATACATGTAACTAACTATTCTCTCAGGATTTTCTCCATGACTTTCCCTACCACTATTGTTAATCTAACAAATCTATAGTTCCCTAGATTTTTCCTTCTCCTCCAGAACAGGGATGCCACACTTGCTGTTTTTTTTTAGTTTTTGCAAACTGCTGAGTGGCCAGTGGGCTGTTGATAATCTCTGTCAGGGTATCTGACAACACATTGCCCAAATTTCTGAAGATCCTGAGAGGCCTCTAATCTGAGCCCTGTGCTTTATTCTCCCTTAAGAAAGTCTTTATCCTGCTGTATGTCCACTTCTATTCCTACTCTGCAGTCCCTCCCTCCTTCCAAGTATGAATGAAACAAAGCATTACTTCAATACATCTGCATTTTCTGTCATCTATTGTCTCAGTCTGGACAGGTCTGGCCACTTCTTCCTTCTTTTTGCTATGCACCTAAACAAGCCTTTTGTTTTTAATCATCTTTGGCTAATCTTACATAGCAATGAGATGTTAAATGTATTTGCTTAACACAAAAAAAAAAAAAAACTTTTGCTTGTGTGATGACAGTTTTCATTTTTTTTCCAAAAGATTTCTTTCTACCCCCTCCTTCTAATTTACATGCAATTTTTTTCTGATGTATTCTTTTATCTTGTCAGAGTTGACCTGTTTGATGTATATTGTTCTTACTTTAATATGACTTAACTCAAATGCTATTATTTGTTGTGAAACGCTGGTGGCTAAAACTTATCTGAGCTTGCTCCTTACCCATTCCACGCTACCATTTAAGTATTTGAAATATGACATAAATTTATAGATGAGTTCAGAGCAACGCTTTTGCCAAATGATGTTCAGACTTAGAAATTTGAAAATGCAAACTTGTACCACTGGCAAATATCCAGATATATGTTTAAATCAAAACTCAAAACAACATTTGTGTTGTTTGGTAATGTAACAATATAAACTTGTCACATGATGCTGTTACAATACACTGATTTTTGGACTCCAATTCACAAAAATGCACACTGAAACTCTTCTTCACATTCCCTGAAATACCAAATCAAAAGTCAAAAATATCTTTGGTTAAACCTCTTTGGAGTTTTCAATTAATTTTAGTGATGCATATTCCTTATAAGTAAAAACTGACATAGTTAATAAGTTATAAATTGCAAATTAAGATGTAGATGCTGTGCTAAGTTATAATCTGTCATCATGAAGATTTAATAAGTATAATTCATTATCTGTCAGTCATAATTAAACAAGTTAGCCACTGAAGCAAAATATGCATGTGCATGCCTCTGTGTGTGTGTGTGTGTGTGTGTGTGTGTGTGTGTGTGTGTGTGTGTGTGTATTAACATCACTGTGTGTGCTGTATCTTTGGCAGAATACCCATATGTGGCACAGTCTGTTGCACAAACAAACTACATGCTGACCTTCTCCTTCACTGCAAGACATCACAGGTACTGCAGGGGTGCAACAGCTGCATTACCAGCCCAGGTCTTTCTCCTTCTCTCTCTGTAATGTGTATCTCATACTGACCCTCTCCTTCGCTGCAACACGTCACAGGTATTGCAGGGGTGAAACAGTTGCATTACCATCTTGGGTCTCTCTCTTTTTCTCTGTAATGTGTACATCCAAAGCACTTTCACAGTTATTTTAATAAATTGTATTCCTATGTAACAGTGTGGTCTTGTACAAGATTGCACTATCATGCTCTACTTAACATAGTGAGTGTGCTGGTGAGGCCAAATAAAGCACAAGATCACATTATCATGTTCAACTTAACATAGTGAGTGTGCTGGTGAGGCCAAATAAAGCACAAGATCACATTATCATGTTCAACGTAACATAGCGAGTGTGCTGGTGAGGCCAAATAAAGCACAAGATCACATTATCATGTTCAACTTAACATAGTGAGTGTGCTGGTGAGGCCAAATAAAGCACAAGATCACATTATCATGTTCAACGTAACATAGCGAGAGTGCTGGTGAGGCCAAATAAAGCACAAGATCACATTATCATGTTCAACGTACCATAGCGAGAGTGCGGATCAGGCTGGATAGTGCTTATATCAAGGAGTCTATCCATGAATCACTTACTGTACACACTGCACTATCCACATCTACCACCATGAACAATGCACATCCTCTGTTTAGCATGTAACACCTATTCAAGCCCACCATGTCATACCATGGCATGGGTCTAGATTTTGTGGCATGTTATTTTATAACATATACATCTGTGTGCATGAGTCCACAATATAGCTCATCCAGTAGATCTGTGGACTGGAAACAAAAATATAATCTGCCGGGTACAGTCGTAAGTAAAAAAAAAAAACAGAAAATCAAAAAATAAGACTTATTGCAACCTGCACATCAACTAGAAATAAAACAAACTTTAAAAAACTTAAAAAAAAATACATTTATTCAATGAAACTACACAGGTAAGTGCTTTCGCATTGCATTAACTAATGCTTCATATGACAGTCTGCTGAAGCATTAGTTAATTTAATGTGAAAGCACTTACCTGCGTAGTTTCATCGAATAAACATATTTATTTAAAGTTTTTTAAATTTGTTTTATTTCTAGTTGCCGTGCAGGTTGCAGTAGATCTTGGGACTAGCTATAGCTGCTTCCTCCAATGTGAGCCTTAAGGCTTCTTCGTGATATGTCAGGGAAAGCGGTTTTCTTGTTTTCTTCAAAGAAACTTTAAGAAGGAGTTGTTGAGGTTTGACCTGTCATGGGTGCTGTCTGATACCACAGTCATAACCAAATATAGTGACATGAGATGAGGATACTCTGATCTTCTTTACCAGTAGGAAGCAGAGATTCAGGAATCACAGTCAGAAAGGTGCTACGTATTTTTTTCTGTTTGTTTATTTTTCACTGCATTATATCTTTTGTACCAGTATATAACGGTACGTCCTTTCCTGCAGAAGGGAGGAGAGTATCTCCATGCAGTGGGGTGTGCATGTGCTATATACCCTTCCAGCGTACCGCTGCAGTCTCATTCATGTCCCCTGTATGTTTATCATATTCTTCCTATTCTGTCTCCCAGATGAGGTGGAAGAGGTGGTGCAACCACATTTGCCTCAGTCTTCAACAGCTGCTATAGGTGTTGTTGAGTAACTCTGACCCTGTGTGCCTCTTAGGAGAGGTGAAGGCTCTTTTGATGGAGGTGACATAGGGGATCAAAGGTACTGTTGCTCTGGGCCTCTCATTTTCTTAAGGCAAGCAGGAGGAGTTCGCTGGATGCCTGCATTAGTAATATAGGATGCATGTGACTTGATGAGCTGGCACAAGCTATTGAGCCACCAGAAGAGCAGCTGGCCCATGACACTGGTCACCTAGGTGTGTCAAGCCTGGAGATGCTGAAACCTGGGATAGTCAACAATGCCAGCTGCCCACCATATCCCATATACAGTGTTAGCTCTCCTTTCTGTGTCCTTGCCCACACCTTGCTCATATCCCTGACCTCCCCATCATCACTTCTCTACTCAATATTTATATTTGTCCCTCCATTATCCACCCCAGCTTTTCTGTGCATACCACCCCCTGTATACCTGTGATTGTGCTCCGTGTTTGTCTGTCTGCCTGTCCATAGCCCCTATCTGCCTTTTTCTTTTTATCTTACCCAAAGTGACCCCTTTCTACCTTTTCCATTTGCCTTTCTCTTTTAAGAACAAAATGGGCTGCATCCTGCACAAAATATATCTCTCCTTCCCTCACTATCTGTTATTTCTTACCCTTGTGTATTTCCATCTGCTTGCTGTATGATCATTTTTTAATTTCCTCTCCATCTCTTTGCTTCCACAGTTTAATGAGGAAAAGGTTGGCCACTCTAATATGTATCTCCACATTGCTGTTCATACTGGTGCTCCGCTGTCCTGCACTGCTTGTGGCTGTGTAATGCACTTTGGTACTAGTCATCATGGAATTACATGGATTTGCGTGTGCTGGTTTGGGTATAGAGAGACATCTTTGTTATGATGTTCGTATATGGAAGCACTTTTCCTCTGGTATCTGGATGTAGATCTCCAGTAGATATTCTCTCTTCTAATCTGCTTTACTGTGTGGCTTTTGACATCACATGCTAGTGTTATCCCTTGCCTGTATCCTCCCTAGTTAACTTTTGGCTGTTTGTCACTGTAAATCACCTTGGTTTTATCATTGCACTGGCATGCTGCTCACCTTTGTGAATACCAGTCATTGCACTGGCATGCTGCTCACCTTTGTGAATACTAATCAGCGTTAAATAACACCTGTATCTGGTCTTGTCAGCAGACCTTTGGAATGAATCACTTATGTAGTATATGACACATCTTATTAAGTTTCTATATTACATTTGGATTCTGGTATCCAATTTGAGACGTTTCTGAACTTTGCTGATTAAAGAAGTCATTTTGTATACTGTAGCTACTTCCCCAGTGGATCATAGGAACAAATATGAGCAGGCCTGCTGATGGTGTTGTCAAAGCTGCTGAGAAACTGACAGAGTGGAACATGGGTGCAAAATAATAAAGAAGAATGGGAATCTCAAAAAGTGAATATGCAAGATATTGGGCATAATGTGATTTGAAGAGATTGTTGTAACTACAAGGAATTCAATGTACTGCTTGAATAATAAAATCTAAAATGAAATTATTAAATGTTACTGTTAAAGACTACAATAAAACCTGATTTAATGTACTTTTTAGATCGTTGATCTATATATTACATTCATTTGGCAAACGTGCAGTATATTATCCAGTTTCACTCAAATGAGTAGGTAGGACTGGCATTGGCTAAAGGTCCATGTTAAAGTAATGTAGAAGCACACTGTTCTGAATCTGTATTGCTTAAAGGTGAGTCCATTACACACAGAACTTGTTTTAAATATGTGGGTTAACTGAAGCATTATCCTGCTTTATTACTAAAGGAATTAATACAAAATCGTGTTTCTTGGCAGGGCTGGACACATTTCATCCTGGTGTTCTTAAACAGGATGTGCACCCAATGAAAAAAATGAAAATGAAAATCATTTCAGTATAGCAGATAGCCACACATTTTGGGGCCCACAAGAAGTGGAGGACCTAGATATTCTACATTTCCTAGGACATCTATTCACAGATGCCCTTATCCTTAAGAAATTAGCCCTGAGTAGACTAAAACAACAAAAAAGAAGCCAGCACTCTAATCCTCCAGTGTAGCCTTCTGGCAAAAAAGTTTATTATTCCATGAAAACTAGATAAAAAAGTAACCCAGTGGGGTCATACCAGTTTCGGCAAAAGCCTTCTTCAGTAACCACACCACAAAAAATAGTATAAAAAACTGTTAACACACATACATTTATACTCAATGCAGCAGCGCCCTCTAGTGGAATAAAATATGTTACATAACTAAATAAAAATTAATATATGACAAAATTCCTATATATCACAAAATATCTGTATGTACAGGAATCCAATGAAGAATCTATAAATAATGATCCATTTCAAAATAATTCAAAATTGGTCATTCAACCCAGGTGAAAATAGAGCTCCCAATTTAACAAGTCACATTTTTTTATTTATTTGTTAGTAACTCATGTAATGCATGAACCTCGTTACTCTTAAACCTAATACGGTCAATGACCATGAAGCTAAAGGTCCCTGTGGGATGCTTGAGTGTATGTTTATATAAGGAACTCGAAACTTTTTTATTTCTGATATCACTTAAATGTTCACCGACCCTTAATTTAAAGGGTTGGGAAGTCTGTCCCACATAAAATGCCCGACAGCGGCATTGGGCTAAATAAATAACCCAACTGGTACTGCAGTTGGCAAAAAAAGAAACATTATAAACATGTGGAGAATTGCGAGAAGTGAAACTGTCTGACTTGTGCACCCTCGGACAGTATAAGCAATGCCCAAATGGATGACAACCCACCAAAAGTTGCCCAGTTACTGTTGTTTTAGCGGGGGGATTAGAAGGATAATTGTACACCCTTTTGTAATGACTAAATAGCAATCCCAGTGACTGCACCTTCCGAAAGGAATAGGAACACCGATCCTTGATATAATTATTTAATGTGTTATCTGACTGTAATAAATACCAATGACTTTGAATGATATTCATGAAGCTCCTAGTGTTTCTGCCATACTTAGTGACCAATCTAAGCTCCTGAGATTGGTCTGTTAGCTTAGGATGATATGATAGCAACTGTATCCTATCTTGTTGATTTGCAAACCGACTGGCCCTGGTGATGTCACCTGCTTGATAGCCCCTGCTCTTGAATCTGGCTGTTAACTCCTGTTGATGTTAGGCATACGTGGAGGAATCAGAGCAAATTCTCCTGATACGAAGAAATTGCAATTTAGGGATATTCCTGATGACATGTTGTGGGTGGAAGCTCATGGCATGAAGTAGGGTGTTGAACTGAGGAAACTTTCTAAATACCTCACTCTCCAAAGTGTCAAATTCGGTTCTCTTAATTGACACATCCAGGAAAGTGATTTCCAATCTATTATAAGTTAACTTAAATTCTACACCCCCATTTTACAAATAAAACCAAGACCCAATCCTCCAAAGGCAGACTATGTCTGGTGGACCCCAGCCATAAACAAACTATACAATAGAAGGAGGAAGCTACTACATGATAGAGCAAAATCCCAAAAAGAGAAGGCATCTCTGATCAGTATTAGCAAAAAACTACGGGCACTCATAAAATCGTCTAAGGCCAGCTTCGAGAGAAAAATTGCACAGGACACTAAGGATAATCACAAGGCTTTCTTTAGTTATGTTAGGAACCTGGGTGGGAATTCCCAGATATGCTCAGAATTAGTCCAAAATGACAAAAAATACACCGAGCCCACAGACATTGCCAGCATCCTAGCTGACAGGTTCAGTGCAAACTTCTCCCCCCCCCCACCAAAAGGGCAAATATCTATCCCAACAGAGTGCTGCCCCTAACATCTCAGATGCTCAGGTAAGAGCCGCCTCTCCAAAGCAAAAACACAGCATCAATGGGACCAGATGGTGTCCCGGCTGCCCTACATGAACTCCAAGAAGAGCTAAACCCAAACATAAAACTACTGTTCAATCTTAGCCTTACTACAGGATATGTACCCAAAGAGTGGCGTACAGCAACAGTGGTCCCTCTCCACAAAGGTGGTGCCTCAACGGATCCTGGAAACTATCGCCCCATAAGCCTGACTAGCTTGGTCTGCAAAGCTGTGGAAAGGATCATCATGGACCTCATAAATAAAGATATTGGGGACCTACAGACACTGGATCCTACCCAGTTTGGCTTTGTTAAGGGCAGATCCTGCCTCTTAAACCTGGTCGATTTCTTTGAAACAGTCACCAAGGCCATTGACGAGGGAAGGTGGTCCACACAGCCTACCTGGACCTCGCAAAAGCCTTCGATACAATACCCCACTCGGGCATTATAGATAAGCTCACCAGCTTAAATATAAACCCCTATGTCACTAGATGGGTTGCAAACTGGCTCAAGGACAGAACCCACATGGTTAGAATTGCTGGAGCCATGTCAGACTCCAAACCAGTTACAAGTGGCGTCCCACAAGGCTCAGTCCTGGGACCTCTCTTGTTCGGTATATATTTCTCGGTACAGGCTAACACGGAAGGACTGTGGCTGACCAAGTTCACAGATGACTGCAAACTGGGCCATAATCAACTCTCCAGCCGACACAAGCATCCTCCAAAAGGGCCTCATAGAAACAGACAACTGATGCCCGAGCCATGGCCTCAAGCTAAACGCCAAAAAGTGTATAGTCATCCCCTTTGGCAAAAACAAAGTGCCCACAAATTACCACATAGGTGGTAATCCATTAAGTACAGAAGAAGTCATTAGGGACCTGGGGACCCAAGTTGATAGCAATCTCTCATTTGACAACCACGTGGCCAAAGTGGTTAGAAAAACATTTTATATAGCCCACCTAATCATGAAGGGATTCACATCTAGATCAGGGGAGGTCATCGTACCCATTTACTCATCCCTCATCAGGCCCATAATTGAGTACAATGCCCTTTTTGGGATGTACCTTACCAGACACCTGCAGCAACTGGAAAGACCCCAAAAGTACCTCACCAAGAGGATCAAAGGGCTCAAACAGATGCCATATGCTGCCCGGTTAAAGAAACTCCAGCTCTACTCAGTGGCATACTGCCTGCTCAGAGGCGATCTGTGCCTGACGTATAAAGCCATGTCCAACCCGGAATTAATGGACATGCTGCACCTCAGAAAATCCAAATCCCATAGAGCTACGCGCTCGAGAGACTTGAACCTCAGCACTGAAATAAATAGGACATGCTGGAGGGACAGATTCATAACCCAGAGGCTCCCTTCACTCTGGAATAAAATCCCAGTCCAGGTTAGGCAGAGTCCCACATTGACTCTCTTCAAGAGGAATCTTGATGAGTGGATGGGAGATCGTAGGTTTACCCCGGCTATCACTTCTGTGTCACTGTTAGACAGAGGCACAGTATACTAACCTCAAAAAAAGGCATAGCAAAATTAATTTAAAATGGGTGGCGAAAGCCAAACACACTCTGGCTAGGCTTATAAATGCCCTAGGGCAGATAGCCTAGTATGAACCTATGAACCTATGAACTTACTGGAATTCAAATATTCCAAAAATTCAAACAAAAATGCCTCATCCACTTTCCACACCAACCAGCAGTCATCAAGGTATCTCCTCCAAATATCTAATTCGTTCATAAATATATTATGATTGATATCATAAATCAATTGTTCTTCCACGTAAGCCATGAACAGGTCCGCATATATAGGGGCAAAAGAAGCCCCCATAGCAGTGCCTTGGATCTGCCAGAAGCATTTGTCTTTAAAATAAAAGACATTATGGGTAAGTACCAATTCAGTCATACAAACCAGAAGAGTGTTAAATCCTGGTTTGTACATATTCACCCAATCAAGCCAATATTGCAAAACAGTAAGTCCTGCCCAATGGGGGATACTAGTATATAAGGAGGTGACATCCAAGGTACATATGAGCCAGTCCGGTTCCAGTTGCATATCTGATATAATGGCAAGAAACTATGTGGTGCCCTGTATCCTCGCCCGTATCAGAGCTAACGAAGGTTTGAGCTATTGTGTAAGAAATTCCGACAAGGGCTCAGTCAAGGAGCCTCTACCAGAGACAACTGGTTGACCAGGCAGTCTATTGGGATCCTTATGGATCTCAGGCAAAAATAAATATATTGTTGTCTAGGGTGATTGATTTTGAAGTGATAAAAAGTGTCATGAGTAATGATACCCTCCTCTTCTGCTAGATCCAAAAATGTGTCAATATCATGTTTAAACTTACTGGTTGGGTCAATAGACATTGCCATATAATGAGCTTTATTAGATAGTTGTCGCTCTGCCTCTGCCTCATAATCCACTGCCTCACCCTTGTCCGCCGGCAAAATAGCAATATTATGATTATTAATAAGATGTTCAACACATAACCTTTCTTGTTGGTTGAGATTATCCTTAATAATCTTATGCTTACTCAGATTCAGATATAAATCTTTGAGAACCTCATTTTGAAAAGACTGTACAATGGGTGACACTGGTGGCTTGAACTGTGAAGGTCTAAATCGAAAAGCTCCGAGGCCAGATTGTTTTTTCATAATTTAGAAGCAGATAAAGTAGATCAATCTTAAATTAAAGGTATGGCAAAATTGACAACATCTTGCACAAAATGATGCTCTGGAACACAAAAACCTGCCACAAAACCCAAAGCTTTATTTAAAACCTGAGGGTTTTGTTCATTGAATGTAACAGAAGATATGTTATGTATATTATTCACTTCAATATTCAAATTTTGGTCATATTCTGAAGATACACCCCAAGATCCATGAAGTCTTTTGTCCCCCACCCCCCGTTTCTGGGATCTGTGCCTAAAGGCATCCCTCTTGTCAAACTATGCCCTAAATTGTTCCACTTGGGAACTGGTTAAACTCTGGTGTGGCCATCCTCCCAATCCATATTTGATGATGGTTCATCCCCAGAAGTTGCGGACTCCCTGTCTCTTTTCTTGAGTATAGACCTGGGTTGAGAAGCCCTTGACTTTTTAGGGGTTTGGACAGGTGTAACAAATTTAACCCTGGGATGCACCTCAAAAGGTTTACCTCTATCAATCTCCCACATCATGAGTAAACTTTTTTTATTTTTCTTTCCTTCAACCCAGATTCCAATTCCAACAAATCCTTACCAAGTTTATCAATACAAATGTTGTAACATGAGAGTGATGAAAAATCCTCAAATCCTTTACTTAAACTCAAAACCTGACTAGTTTGTTCCTCCATCTTCCTCTCATAATGGTTAGTCAATATATTAACAAAAGTCATAGAGGCCTGTTGTTGTGCCTCAGACCATTGGGCCAAAAGAAGCTCATCTGGTTCAGCAACCATAGGTTGCAACCTTATTCTTAATCCTCTAGGGGCAATTTTACTCTGTTGATATGCCCAAAACAACCTAAGATGCCAAACATTTTTCCTTAGTGTGCTGAGATTTTTGGTCAACTTCATAAAAGCTGATCTACAATCATGAGTGGGGTCCTGAACACCAGAACCATTGTTAACATTACTTGACCCCAGGCCAAAAATACCTAAATCCCCAGAGTCAGATGAAAGACTCTTGATAATCATTGCCAAATCCATTACCGACCAAAAATACCACAATATTAACTAATAAAAACCTAAAAAGTCAGAATAAATCCACTGTCCACATTAGTCAAATGAGAATACTATTTCCAAAACTGTATTATACAACTGATACCACAAATAATCCAAAACCAATGTATTACTTTGGTTCTCTTAACCAAATATGAGGCATCAGAAAATGGCCAACATGGGCACAATAATAGCCAATGAACTGCACCCCAAAACAGGGTTCCTGGTTACTCAGTGTCTATAGTGATATAAAAAAATAAATCCTTCAAATAAAATTATTGATGTTTACAATGCTTACTTGACACTTCAATAGGTCAACTTGCACAACCTGTACCTGCTCTGTCACCCAAAAGGCCAAAAAACAAACCCCAAATGTTAACCATAACAGTGGATGCACCAAATGAATATATGCAATTTGGTCGGTGGTGCAATGATAAGCAAATACAATAAATGACTAAACCATACAATTATAAGTTTAAATCTGAAGTCCAACACTCCACTCAGAAGTCAACGAATAGCTAATGTTTATCCATAACACCAGGAAAATAAGACAAAAAATTATATTATCCTCCCCATTAAATCCAGGACTCATCGATGTAAAAAAACAAATTAAATTTTGATAAGCCCAATATTTCCATATACAGGGCAGTCTAAAGTCATAAAACCTGTTCTGACCCCATATATAAATGAATATAGGAAAAAAACTCCCTTATTTATCTGAGAAAGGATACTAATATGGTGTTCCTAATAATATACATAAACAATGAGAGCATATATGCAGGCAAAACCATGAGATACATGTACCCTAAATTCTAGTTGTGCGAGGATGAACATCAATTCTAAAGCAAACAGCTTGTTACAAGCATTAGCATGTTCTTATTCAATGTAAATGAGCATTAATAATCGACACATACATCAAAAAATTGACACATATATCAAAAAAAATCAGCCCATGTATCAACCCCAACATACACTTTGAATTAACAACAACCAATCCCCAAGATGTAACATAATGCAGACCATGTACCTAATAGGAGTAGTTAATAATTTAAAACACTCCAGAATGGTACATATAACAAGAAATAATCAAACATTAATGCAATATTAGTCCAGAAGTCAAACTGTTGAAACTCGTGAACACCAATATTCATCCATCAAACACGAACCCAGTAGGCCCTAGAAATAATGAAAACATAAGAAGTGCATCCTGCAACGTATGTATCAGGAATTGGTAACAATAGAAAAAAATCACGCCAGAGTCTAAATTAAACCTCTGCTTGGAACGCACAGTTCCGGTCCAAATGAGATCAAAGGCACATAAGCAATAGGCTGTTATGTCCAAAAACGTTAGTTTGTAGAAAAAAATCCTCTGGCCCTTAAGATGAAACTCAACATAAGCCATTGACCTAAAGTGTCGCATCCCTTGGCTCGAGTAAAACCAAACAGTTCCACTATCCAATTCACCACAAACAAACTTTTATAATGTCCCAAACGAAATAATCATTTTTGTGTCCAAATCTAATGATTCTGAATGTATTAATTGGAATAGTTATCATACAAAATGAAGTGAATGCAATACCTGCTGAGCTGCTCGCAAACATATGCAAGAAAAGCTTAGCTTCAATGGACAAAAGACTGAAACATAAGGACTTGCGATACAAAGAAAAATGAAAGTTTCCCAGTCTTATCATTTCCATTCCTCCTGTACCAAACAGAAGTAAATCCAAATGAAAATGCTGCAAATGTACACAGAGCTCCCAACGGAGGATGGCAACTCCAGAGACGCCACCAGCAGGAGACGGAAAGTACCAACAACACACTAATACCTGCATGAGTGGCTGGTGCATGGCTATACCACGTCAATGAAACAACAAAAAAGAAGCCAGCACTCCAATCCTCCAGTGTAGCCTTCTGGCAAAAAAAGTTTATTATTCCATGAAAACTAGATAAAAAAGTGGGGCCATACCAGTTTCGGCAAAGACCTTCTTCAGTAACCACACCACAAAAAAATAGTATACAAAACTGTTATCATGCATACATTTATACTCAATGTAGCAGCGCCCTCTAGTGGATAAAAATATGTTACATAACTAAATAAAAATTAATATATGACAAAATTCCTATATATCACAAAATATCTGTATGGGTTAAGACAGGTTAAGCAATTTTGACCGGAAGTTAGCATTGCTTACCATCGTGCAAACCCGAGCAAATCCTCTTACAACTGCTTAAAACTGCCTTAATCACTCTGTATCCAACAGCCGCTGTTCTGCCCAGCAACAAAATAAACAGCCCTTACAGGTCTTGAACCCAGGACCTTATACACTATAGTCACAGCAGTTAACCAGTAAGCCATCACAGCAATATATAAAACTGAGGTATCCCCAAACAGATCCTCACTATAGCAAAATCACAATTTACATTTGAAAGGAATCTATATACAGTTTTATGTTGTATAACCTACTACATAACATAAATATGTGAACTGGACTACTGCACTAAGTCCAGATGTGAGGTGTCATTGTAATAACGTGGTGAAATCCCCCAATAAACACAAGGTCCCCATACAGTGTATGTACACATGAATCACAGATACTAAACAAATATATAACATGTAATGAATGATAAAACAATGCCAAATAGCAAATAGTGTGCAAATTTAAAAATAAGCAGTGCTAAGTATTGCACACCCCTGCTTACTAGATGTAAGCAATGTGTAGGCCAGCTAAGTCAATCTGCCCATTGGTATACCCCTTTAAGAAATGCCAACCTTAGGTAAGCAGGTTTTCCCATAGCATAGCATTTTCAAAACTGTCCAATCACAGCAATGTGTGGGAAATTGGCCCTATTTAAACACCACACACTGGAATACATCTCATAACTGGTTGCAGCTTCCTCCTGTAGGCACTATGGCTGGTGTGGGAGAAGGATCTCGCTTCTGGGCACAGCACTAGGACATCCAGGAGTCCAAAGTTACGGCAGGACTCCTCATTACAGACCATGAACAGAGACTGCTGCAGGGCCAGTACCAGGGTTCCCAATATAAAGTGGAAGCCTGGGACCGTCTCGCCCGTGACCTCACCAGTGCCACTGGCATTCCTTGAACTGGTGAGCAGGTCAGGCATCACTATGCTGACCTGAAATGGAGAAAGAGGGAGCTCTTGGATCAGTGGATCTAAGATGCTAGGAAGGGTGATGTCCCAGCCGTGTGTAAGAACTCATCCTACTACCTGTTTAATAATTGCCAGCTCATGTATATTATGGATAGGTATGGCTAAATATTCCTCTTATGTCTTTGACAGTGGCATCAGAGCAGGCTGTGAATCAGGAAGCCCATGCCTGTAGGCTGCATCACGAGGCAGGTTAGTAATAATCTTGCATGTGCTGTCATAAGAAATACATCTAAAAGTAGTAGAAAGTTAACTGCCAGTATAAAACCTGTATTGTGTAAGTGATGTACTGAATAAATCAGACAATATGTCAGGAAGAGTCTCATATAGGTTGCATGTAAATAAAAGGGTAACACCCTGGCAATAAAGGTCTAACTCCTGGGCTGCTTGTGTTTACTCTGGTATCATATGGTAATGTAGTGATGCAATCCTTTATTAGTACTGTTGTATTAAGCACTGTTACCCACACTGTGCTACATAAATAAAATGTGTAGGAATGTCTGTGTATGACTGTTGTAATCACAATGTCATATTGTACAACTGAGAGAAACTTAGAAAACAGTGAAAAGATAGATAACATAATCCAAATAGCACACTCAACTGAGATGTGAAGTGTTGTATTTTAGCACACACAGCCATGGTTCGAATCCTGTGAGTGGTAGTAAGCTGTATGCAGAATCCTACCCCACAACTGTACAGATATTGTCAGAAAGTCCAGATAATTGGCATAATTCCCCTGCCTGTCACCCTGTACCCCTGGCAAATCAGTGAGATGATCCCAGAAGTTTAGGCAGGAGATAGTGACATACAACTGATTGTCAGACATCATAACTGTCAGAAATATATCTATAAGAACAAACCTGTCACTCTAGCAACTCACCAAATTGTTATGAGAGGAATAAGCAAAGTATGTCCCATCCCCACCCCCATGTTGTGAAGCTATGACCAGAGTGTATGCAATAACAGAGTGAGACATATGTGCATAATAATAATGTGGAATCTGGTAATATGTGTGGCAACATTCAGGTAGTGTTAATAAACATTCCCCCCACAGGTCTGTCAGATATGAAAACTGTGCCTAGTAATAAAAAAATTGAAATCCTGGACTGGTACTGTTTAGTCTGGTATTATATGGCAGTGTTAGTGTTTCAGTTTCTCTGAATAATAAGGTATTACTCATCACTGTCATCCACACAGTGCTACATAATACGACTGTCTAGGAAACCCTGTATAAGAGTGTTGTAATTACAAGGTCAGATTGTAAAACCAAGGGAAACTTATAGACAGAAATCAGAGAAGACATACATAGCAATATCTATATAGCACACTCAACTGTGATGTACACTGTTTTATTTTTAGCAGACACAGCCATGGTTCAAATCCTGTAAGTCGTAGTAAGCTGTATGCAGAATCATACCCCTCAACTATACAGATTTGTCCAGAATGTCCAGATAATTGGCCCATATCTGCTGCCTGTTACCCTGTCCCCCTGGCATATCAGTGTGATGATCTCTGACATTTAGGCAGCATTTAATGTCATATAACTGACTGTCAGACTTATAAATATTCGGAAAATGTATATGAAGACAAACCTGTCATTGTAGCAACTCACCAAAGGTTTATGAGGGCAATAGTCAAAATATGTCCCAGTTACACCTGCATGTTGCCAAGACATGGCCAGAGTGTGTGCAATAAGAGATGGAGAGGTATGTGCATAACATCAACCTGGAATATGGGAATATGTGTAGAAATAGTCAGGTAGTGTTAAGCAATTACCTCCACAGGTATACCAAGAAAGAGGTGTATACTGCAGGTAAAACACAGTTCATGTATATAGTTGTCTACAACCATACCACTGTCCAAACTAAGGCCATAGGGTAGTGTAATAATGCCTGTAAGCTACAGATTACACACAGGCTAAGAAAGTAATAAGAACTACAGGGCTATACAAGTTGTTAATTGACATCCCCCCCCACCATATCTGCAACAATAATCTAAATACACAACTCAATGGGTATGTATGCAATTAAAACTACTGTTGGGACATATGTCCTATTGTTTGATAGATATTGAAATTTGTTTCTATGCATACGCCATGTTGAAATACTCCCACATTGGTGGCATGCTGCCATCAATGTACCTGCATGCTGAATGGCCACTGTGGTTCCATATATGCATGTGTTCTGTTTGCTATGCAACTATTCCATATCTGGTGTTTTAGGTTAATGGAAATATCTATGCTTGCTGTAATACCGAATCCTGGAATGTGTTAACTATTACTAACCCACATATGTTATAAAATTGAAACACCATAGCACATTTGGGAAGGCCAGTCCCAGTGGACCCACCTCTCCCACCTCATCTGGCCATGGCACCTGGCACCAGCATGGCTGGGGCCCAGCCTGGGACCTCCTCATCCACTGGTCCTGCACCTCCTTCGGGTGGAACCACCTCAGGGGATGGGGCTCACCCCCCCTGGGAGTGGGCATGGACAGGATACTGTCACCCGTCATCAGGTCTGGGGTCTGGTGTGTAGCGAGCTCCACAGGGAGTTCAGAGATCTGCTATGCCAGCTTGAGGGCTGCATGGTGCATCTAAAGGGTTAGCCTACCCCTCCTACCCAGCCCCCAGCACAGCCACCAACAGGGCCATGAAGGTGCAGTGGTGACTTCTCATGGGTGTGTACATCAGTCCCACTGTTTCCATTAGGGGGCTCATGGGTTTATGACTTCCAAACACCCCTCCCCATCCAAGGTGTTTACCCCCACGTGTCATATACAGCCCCTGTATGCTGTCTTGTCTGTCTTGTCTGTCATGCTACCCAACCTACCTCCCCAAATATACCTACTATCCCTCCCCAACATCCCACTCTCACCTTAAAAAAAAAAGGGCAATCTGTTCCCAAAAAAAAAAAAAATCTCGTCCCATACATAACTGTCTATTTTACACACATATCCACTGGACACATGTAATGTGGTTTAATTGGCTTCACAACATATTATTGTTGTCCTCACCCCTCTCTCAGGGGTATGAGTGTCCAAATCTACCTCTAAATCAGTGTATATGCACAGCTGTTGCTGTAGAAGAAATGGGCAGCTATGGACCTTCCCTACACCTGTCCTGCACATCCCTAGCTATTTTCCCTACGTCTTTCTCTCTTTGTAGCCCTTTTCATCACTTTCCTATCAACCCTTTTTCTTTTCTTTTAAAGAAATTAGTGTGGGGGTAAACGGGAGTAAGCACTTTTAAGGAACAGTAAGAGGGTTTAATCCTGTTTGCATGGGGGTAAGCAATGCCTACACAGGATAAGCAATTTAGATGCTAACTGACTGTAAACATATTTAACTGGAAGTTAGCATTGCTTACCGTCATGCACACTTGCGCAAACCTGCTTACAACTGCTTAAAAGTGCCTTAATCACTCTGTATCCAATGGTCCCTGCTTTGCCCAGCAATAAAATAATCAGCCTTTGCAAGTCTCGAACCCAGGACCCTGCACACCATAGCCAAAGTGATTTACCACTAAGCCATGTCAGATATACATAACTCTGATGTTTTAACAAACATATCATCCAGCACAGTCATTCAGCAATACAGGAAATGTATTTACACATGTAGATGTATGTGTGTGTGTGTGTGTGTGTGTATATATATATATATATATATATATATATATATATATATATATATATATATATATATATATATATATATATATATATATACACACACATACATACATGCATCTAGAGATATATATCTACACACACACATATATATATATATATATATATATATATATATATATATATATATATATACACATATACAGATATATATCTATAGATATAAAAGAGAGCACAACAAATACATATATCACCAAAGGCACCATTAATGGGGGTGAGGGGGCCCAAGCTAAGTACCTCTTGTAATTATTGATATCATCCCCTCCCCCACAGCCAAACATATCTACATTGCAACACAATACTAACACTTGCAAGTCCCATAGCCAGGACCCTAAACAACATAGCCAAAGGAAGTTAACAATAATCCATCCCACCTGTATGATGTCAAGATGGTATCAATAACATATCACACAGTACAGTCTGGCTACCATAGGGAATGCACAATGTGGAAGTAAACATTCCAATGATACACACACACACACACACACACACACACACACACACACACACACACACACACACACACACACACACACACACACACACATATGCAGATATATGCATTTACATATATAGAGATATATATGTATATACACATACACACACATATACATATATTACTACGTATAGATATGTATCGGAAGATACATATTTAGAGGGTGCACAGCATATTGAGCAGTCAGTATTTCTACAGTTGCCACCTTTTAAAATGGACAGTGTATGAAACTCTCATACAAAAGACAATTATTGCATGAAACATATACTCATAGAGAAGTCAAAGGATATGACATCACACACATGTTTGCATACATAAGAAATGTTTATTTGTGTACTATTACAGTTGTATATGTCATGTCATATAGCTGGCAGGTGTTTGAAATACATACTAACTGAGTAATGCAACTCTCAAGCAGATCATTTTATACAGTAATCTGCAAGCATAACATATGTTGCTGTCCAGGCAAAGGCCTTCAAGTAGTACAACAGTAAAGAATGACTGGGCCAGATGATAACAATCAATCAAAAGTAAGTAATGCAGATGTAGTTTAGCAGCCTCCAATTACACTCTGTACTCAACCTCTAGGGGGAAAAAATAAGTTGTCACAATGAGGCTGTATCTGTTGCATAACAATGCTTAACTTAAAACATTGCTATCACACTGACAAACAGAACAGTCTGTATGACAGTAATCACTAGGCCACCAATGTTCCCAAGGCAAAATGTATGAAAATGTACAGCCATATACCTTAAGGTGTCTTACTACTGATATCACTCACATGTTGTAACAGCCTAGGTTATATATGGTGCATACCCCTCCCCATAGACTGATTTACAGGGGCATATAACAGTGTTACATACACTGACCTCTAGACTGCAGAAGGGCACACATGTTTTGTCCAGCTGTAGCCCACATATATGTGTGGGGACCACAACATCACTGGAATGATGGCAGGAATGGCATCACAACATAATCACAGGCCACTGCATAACCTATTACTGCATGTCATATGGACAAAGCCTAGTATATAGGTGGAGGACAAAGGCCATAACACAGGGCCATATTTGCAATAGTGTTGTTATACACTGAGAAAGTTGCTGGTGTTACAGGATAGTTTGCAACATACCCTTAGTCAGGAATATGAAGTCAGAAACACAAATGGATGTAGCCATGTACTGATAGCACTCAACAGACAGAATGCCAGTGATATATCTGACACAAAACCTGTGTAGTGGACAGACAAAACATAACAGGTGATCCTCTGTCCATCATTTGGATAGTTCCACCATTGAGAGCTATGCAGACAGAAGGCATTCCATGCTAAACTAGTATGTACACACAAACCTTGTAACACTAGTGGTATACAATGCATATAACAACACTACTCACACTGTATGTAGGTCTGGAACTTTATACAAATATGTAGCTGGCCTGAGTCTGCAAATCCTCTTGTAAGAATATTGCTACCTGCTGTCTGTAGCAATGCTGCCCACACACAGGAAGGATGTCCTCCATACTGGAAAGGTAAAGGGACCATGCCCACATGATGTAGGAATTTATAGTAGTGGGTTGCCATGACAGTGGTAATTGGAAGTACTACACAGGAGGCTGCATGCACGTAGCAAGTGGTGGACACTGATTGGTGCAGAGGCCATCACCTGATCATGTGCATCACCTACAAAATCCATGCTGAAATCTATTCAAAGCAGCTCAATCCATTTAGTGGAGAGAGACCAAGATAGAGAGAGAGAGAGAGAGAGAGATAGATAGATAGATAGATAGATAGATAGATAGATAGATAGATAGATAGATAGAGAAATAAATAAATAAAAAACAACAACAAACAAACACACATCCATCCATCCATCCATCCACACAGCATACTGTATCCAGAAGAGAAAACATTCCCACAACAGGTATGTGAAGCATATATGCATGTAATAGAATGTAGCACTTGGTCCATAATAATGGGATAGATGATTTGGAATGATTTATATGTGCCATCAGGTGTTGGTGTTGTAATAATGTCCAGCTGAACAACTAATAGGACAATAATGTCTGTCCCTGTGGGCAGTGGGTCAAACCTGTCAACTGTGCATACCAGCACTGACTGACAAGATGTAAGCCATCATAGTGTGTGTTGTGTACTACAAGACATGTATATTAGTCTGGCCAATAGCTGGTGGTGGAAGTAATGCCATTATGATGGACACGTGAGTTCCAGAGCCCACCACTTGCAGGACAGTCATGTTAATGTAATGTAAGCATGCACAAATGCCATAGGTGTGTAATAGGCTTACCTGTAATCTATCCCTATATATACCCTCCTAATGTTAGGCTGTGTCCACATGTGGCACCTGTCTGTATTGTAGCAAGGCAGAACAGTGCAGCTGTGTAGGAAGGAGAGGTAGAGAGTGTGGACCTGATGTCTGAATGCACCCTATATATATATATATATATAATATATATATATATATATATATATATATATATATATATATATATATATATATATATATATATATATATATATATATACATATATATATATATATATTATATATATATGTATATATATATATATATATATATATATATATATATATATATATATACATATATATATAATATATATATATATATATATATATATATATATATACATATATATATATAATATACATATATATATGTATATATATGCTCCAAAGATTATCCCTCAGAGCATATCAACATTTACGGTTCTCCCAAATAATCACAACCCCACTAGGACAGACAAAACAACCAAACGTCAATCCATTTTGGATTGGATTCTGTATCTCACCCCACTTTTGTACATCAATCTGGCTGTTTACCTGACAGTCTAAGTGATCATCAACCCACCTACCTAATTAGGAGCAAGACCCAACACCTACCCAACCTACCTCTACTAAAAATAATACGTAATAAAAAAAGCTTCAGAGCCAATGACTTTAATAAAGCACTAAATTGCTGCAACTGGCTCCCTCTTAAACAACTACCTCTCAACGAAGCTGTACAGTACTTTAACTCTACCTTCCTACATATCCTAGACCATCATGCCCCTACTAGATCCATTAGGACAAAAACCCACCAAGCCCCATGGCTCACCAAAGAGACAAAAAAGATAATGAAAGAAAGGGACAAACTCTGGATAGCTTCCCACAAAGATACAAACACTATCCTAAGGTCAAAGTATACAGAACTATGTAATACAGCCAAGAGACTAATTAAACTAGACAAGTCCAGCTATTACAAAAACCTACAGGATAAATATAGCCATAACCCACATAAATTCTGGACCTCCATTAATAGACTACTTCACCCTGGAAAAGCATCCACTCCCACCCCTGTACTGCCAAACAACCAAAATTATATTCCTACTCAATTTAATAAATTCTTTACAGAAACAGTTCAAAATCTAGCCAATACCCAGAAAAATAATGATACCCCTATTCAATCTTCTACCGCATATAACAGTCATACAAAAAAGAACTTCTCTACCTTTTCCCTACAACCAGTGTCCACTAAAATGGTTGCAAACCTCCTTAGGAAGCTAAAACCAACTACACTAGCTGCCGATAAACTCCCTGCAGATTTCCTTCAGATAGCAGCAGACACCATATCCTACCCAGTGTCAATTCTTATTAATAGATCAATCTCAGAACACAAAGTTCCCACCCACTGGAAAATCTCCCATATTGTCCCTCTGCATAAAGGTGGCAACTCCTTAGAGCTAACCAACTATCATCCAATTGCCATACTATCACCCTTATCAAAAATTCTAGAAAGAGTTGTCCACTTGCAACTAATGCAATATCTTCAACAAAATAAACTACTATCCAACTCCCAACACGGCTTCAGACCCTCCCACAGCACAACCACTGCCCTTCTATCCTATACCAATACAGTCAATCACTTTAGAAACCAAGGTCTTTTCGTATCTTCCATCTTCCTCGACTTATCAAAAGCCTTTGACATGGTTAACCACAATCTGCTCCTCAATACTCTATCTAGTCTCAATATTTGCCCCTCCACCATACTCTGGTTCAACAGCTATTTATCAGAACGCCAACAAGCAGTTCTCTGGCAAGAAAAGCTGTCCCCCCTCTTACCAGTTTCCATAGGAGTCCCTCAGGGATCAATCCTTGGCCCACTGCTGTTCTCCCTCTTCACTAACAACATTTATTCTTCACTATCCACTGCTACAGTAGTTCAATATGCTGATGACACCACCATAACCTGTGCTGCCCCCAGCATTAAGGAACTACACACCATCACCCAATACATCTTTACCCTAGCAGAAACCTGGTTTACTAAAATACAACTTCTTCTCAACCCAAAGATAACCAAACTAATACTATTCACCCCTGGCACATCATCCAACTCAGACTATAACCTCACTATAAACTCCAAAAACAATATTCAAATCACACCAACCAACCACACCAAACTACTAGGAGTTGACATTGATAACCACCTAACGTATGATATCCATATAGCACAAACCATCAAAAAGGTCAACTGAAAACTGGGTCTGCTCTATAGAAATAAAAAGTTTATGACTAATCAGACCAAAGCCATTATTGCAAGAAGCCACCTCCTCTCTATCCTTCTCTATGCTTCCCCTATCTTAACTAACCTTCACCTGACTGAACTTCACAAAATGGAATCATGCTACAACAAAATTGCCAAATTTGCAAAAGACTCCTCAAGTAGATCCCATCACTGTCTTTCCCTAATGCAACTCAAGTGGCTGGAACTTCCTCAGCTACTTAGACTCAATCAAGCCATAGTTGTACATAAACTCTACTACTACCCTGAAAAAACTCCTGCCCTCCAACAACTAATTAAGCCCTACACCACCACTAGAGCCCTGAGATCTAGCAACCAAAATCTCATTCAAGTAATTAGACAAAAATGAAGCGGGTAAATCTCTCTTTGCCTGCACAGCAGCACAAACCTGGAACTCACTCCCAAACAATATAACCAGCACTACTTCTTGCACCCATTTCAAACACCTCTTGAAATCCTACTATTCTAATATCTGGCTCTGCTCTTGCTATACCCCAGGGTAGCAACATCTATGCTCAGTTGCAAGGACTATGCTACACTACAACATTTTCCTTTACTGAGCTCTACTGCTATCCCACAGATTCATCCTAACATTTCATCAATCTAACAGCAGTAAACATTCCAACACTTGTACTGTTCTGTACTATATCCCTTACCTGAAAAACACTCTAATCCGTTTCTAGACTAACACAATACCTAACAGAGCTTATCTTACTCTCATCCTACCTGTACCTTTATCCTATTTTATGCCACTATGGGCATTTATTTACTTTTCGGTTATACTAAAGCATAAATGTATTACAACTTTATATTTACTAATATTTCTACAAAAAAAAAATGTTTATATATATTTGTATTATTTGTACTAATTGTATATTCTACTAGAGTACTGACTGCATATTCTACTAGAGTTATCACATGCCATGTAAATGGTCCTCTGTACTACTTATACATGTTAAGAATTGCTTTGTACTGTTTTAATCTAATATTGTATTGTATCATGGAGCTTTTCTCCCTGGGCCTCCGCTGAAAATGGACCTGTGTCCAGTCGGACTTTCCCGGTTAACAAAGATAAAATAAAATAAAATAAAATAAAAAAAAAAATAAATATATGTACATATATACACACATACACATACATGTATGTCTACAGATATACAGACACCTATATGTATATATAATGTATTTGATGGTACTGCTTTTCACCAGCAATTGATTACAGCATTTGACAACTGTGGTTTTGAGATTATGAGGGCTATAATATCTAATAACGAATGTGAGAAAGAGAAAAGGTTTAGCCATGTTGAGCGTCTTAACAAAGATATTACGCATGATTTACTTTTTACTGTGGAAGAACATAAGAATAAATATTACAAATTGCTTAAGGATATAGAAAGTAAATGTTTGGATGTGCAAAATAGAAAACTTGGGAAAATAGAAAGGGATGTGAATGAGTATAAAAACAAAACACATTACCCTAAGCCCAGACAGTTTGGAAAGAGGGTGTTTACCTATAGTGTTGGTGAAAATGATACAGCTGTATTTGATGACAATGAAGGAGAGCCTTTAGATTTTCCTCCACTCAGAAGGTCCGAGAGACTGATGTACAAAGAACCTATTGATTATAGCTCAAAAAACTACTAAGTGAGGGAATAGGGGCCCCGAGCGAGGAATCACATGGGGTGGAAGAATTAAATATTTGCAATGATGGGCATAAATGGACATTCAATGATTTTAACATTTTTAACTATTCTAGCACCACTGTGAATAAAACCTTTTTTGACTTGTTTTCTAAAGGCTTTGGTTTCATACCCAAACAGAGAACCAATATTTTTAAGCTTTTAATTGACATTAAGTTATTTATTAGAAAGAAAAACCTAGAAATACTTTTTAATGGTAACAAAAAAACACTTAGTGAGGGTAAACTAGCTCGTAAAAGTATGTTTAACCCGCCATTGCACCCACAACTAAAGAATTTTGAAGTAGTATTAGAAAACGAACTAAGGAAGTCACTCAAGACATGTAATATGCAATCCAACTTAACTCAGATTGAGCACAAAACCCTTAAATTAATTAGCAACAACAAAAATTTAAGGGTTATGAAACCTGACAAAGGTGGGGGGGTGGTACTTATGGACCACATTATATATGAAGGTAAAATGCAAGAGATTTTAAATGACTCTACTAAATACACTAGGGTATCTATCAATGAAATAAACGTGGCATACAATAAAATACATATGATGGTGAATGATTTACTAGCAGAAGGACTAATAGATTTAGAGACACACAAATTTTTATATGTTGAAAAACTGAAGGTTCCTTCTATTTTTGGTATACCGAAAGTACACAAAGATATAGATGACCCACCTTTGAGACCAATAGTTTCTGCAGAAGGTTCTATCACAGCCCCTCTAGCAAAATACATAGATTATAAGGTAAAGAAAGTACTTAAGAATAACACCCACATACTTCAGGATTCCTGGGATCTTCTTAGAAAATTGGACAAATCTTTATTTTCTGAAGGTTTGATTTTTGTTACTCTGGATGTGGTTGATTTGTTCACTAGTATTCCCCACGATATAGGCCTAGAATGGTTCGAAGAAATGTTAATAGGATTTTCAGGAATTACTCATAATGTGTTCAGAACAATTTTGGTATTAATGGAGGTGGTATTAAAAAATAATTATATTTTTTTTGAAGGTGAATACCTCAAACAATGTAAGGGGGTTGCTATGGGGGCACATTGTGCTCCTACTTATGCCAATATTATTATGTCATACTGGGAAAACACCTTTATATTAACTTCGGTTTTTAGTAGATTTTGGACATTCTATGGTAGGTTTTTAGATGACTTATGTTTTTTATGGAAAGGCAATAATGATGATTTTAATTTGTTTTTAGAATTCGTAAATAACACTACTGATTTTTTAAAATTCACATACAAATATGATACCCAAATGTTGAATTATTTAGATGTTAATATTACTAAGACTAAGGATGGTTTCAGTTCTAGGATTTTTAGAAAGGAGACTTTTTCAAACTCATACTTACATTTTACTAGTTCACATCCACCCCACCAGAAGAGAAGTGTAGTTAAAGGTCAATTAGTTCGTCTTAGTAGAATGACCTCTGAAGACACTACTTATTTTAATGAATGTGGATTTTTGAAAAGGTTATTTTTAAATAGGGGTTACCCGAGTGAACTTTTTGATCAAATATGCAGTGAAGTTACTAGGGAAAGAGGAGGAAAATTTGCACCTATTTTAGGTATAAGAGGAGTATTTGATAGACAAGATTCAAATAACCTAAATTATGGAGTGGATTTTGAATCTGGTATCACAACAACCTATGATGGTCAGTCAGGACTGGTAAAAAGAATTGTTAATAGGGAATGGAACAACTTTGCTAGACTATCTGACTTACACTGTATTTTTGATAAGGAACTGAAATTCACCTATAGGAAGGGTACTAACATTAAGAATATTTTGGAGAGAGGTACAACTGAAAAATTGTTTGGGAAAGCTACTAGGAAAAAAGTAGGTTTATTTAAATGTGGAAGTTGCAGTTATTGTAAACATCTTAATGTTGGACAAACATTAGACTTACCTATTAGACAAAGGACATTAACTCTAGGAACATATGTTAACTGTAACACCAAGGGTATAATATATTTAGCTATCTGTACAAAGTGTGATTCATTTTACATAGGGAAGAGTGAGAGAATGTTAAAGCAAAGAATCTATGAACATTTATATGACATCAGGACCAAAAAAGAAAACAATGCATTATACAAGCATACCATTACATGTAAACTAGCTACATTTAGATTTTTTGTGTTAGAATGTGTGCCGGTTGACCCTAGAGGGGGGAATTGGGAAACACTGGTGGAATACAGAGAACTATTTTGGCAAATTGTTTTAGAAACAAATAGAAAACCAGGTCTCAATGACATGATTTCACTCAAGCCAGTTTTAAAATTGAGATCTGCTAAATTATAGGATTTTTATATTATTTTAACAAATATTGTCATTACAAAATTTTTTTTTAGGACATAATGTCATAGTTTTATTTAAGGTTCATTTTTATATATTTAAATTTATATTCACAAGCATTCAAGTTTTGTATATGTGGTTTATTATAGGGTATGAATTTTATGGTGGTTTTAGGAAGTATAATCTGTGTGTGTATATATATGTGTATGTGCTTTTAACTAACTCTAATTAATCAATTTGTTTGTCATTGGCTACCATTAATTAGTTAATGTATTTAAGATGAGTGCACCAAGAGTGTTGGTATCTGATGAAGTCAAGGACGAAAACGTGTTGTGAAGTTTCAGCGTTAGTGAATTAAACTGTTCGTGTCACTTTTCCTGGATTCTGGTGCTTTTTTTGTGATTACTAGTGAACGTTGGGGCACCTGCCTTCTTCTGTGGTTATATTCTACTAGAGTACTGACTGTATATTCTACTAGAGTTATCACATGCCATGTAAATGGTCCTCTGTACTACTTATAAATGTTAAGAATTGCTTTGTACTGTTTTAATCTAATATTGTATTGTATCATGGAGCTTTTCTCCCTGGGCCTCTGCTGAAAATGGACCTGTGTCCAGTCGGACTTTCCCGGTTAACAAAAATAAAATAAAATAAAATAAAATAAAAAAATAAATAAATATATGTACATATATACACACATAGACATACATGTATGTCTACAGATATACAGACACCTATATGTATATATATATATATATATATATATATATATATATATATATATATATATAATACATCTACACACACACACACACACATAATATATATATATATATATATATATATATATATATATATGTGTGTGTGTGTGTGTGTGTATGTCTACATATATACAAACACACACACACATATTTATATAAATGTTGTTGTTGTCTTTCGGCTTTTCCCGGGTAGGGGTCGCCACAGAGGAACTCTGGCTTGCTAATGATTGGCAGTAGATTTTCATGAACGCCGAGGTGCCAGCTCGATGTTTAACCTTCATTGAAGGCATGCCCATTTATGCATGTCTTTTGAATGCCCACCCAACTTGCGGGGAGGACATGCAGACTCCACACAGAAGGCACTCCCTGCACTCCAGCCGAGAATTGAATGGGAGAACCTCTTGCTGTGAGGCAACAACGCTACCGCTGCACCATCGCGGAAGCATATTTATATAAATACATGGCCCCTGCTGTTGAATGACAGTGCTGCACGATATGCGTGAGGGTACATCACAGATATCAATACACACATTATTTATATATATATATATATATATATATATATATATATATATATATATATATATATATATACACACACAGCAGTACATGGGTGCAAAATGGACTGTTATGTCAGGTGTGAATCCCATGTTGGGAACACATTGCCCTTGTTTGTGAAGGTGGGATTGGTAATTTTGGGAAGGATAATAGGTACATTTGTGGAGGTAGATTGGGTTGGAAGACAGAGAAGACAGCATAAAGGGGAGGTATATGACACATGTGGGTGGTAAACACCCTGGATGGGGAGTGTTGCCTGCGATGTGGAAGCCTATGAGCCCCCATATGGAAACAATGGGGCCAAGGTCCCCACCCATGGTCAGTCACAACATCAGTTTCAAGCCATGAAGGGGCCTGGCCTGGGGGTTGAGCAGGAGGAGCATGCAGACCCTGTGAGTATGTACTGAGGACCTCAAGGTGCTGTAGCACATCCCCCAAGTCTCTGTGGAGCTCCATATGCACCAGACCCTGGACCTGACTTCAGGTGACAGGATCCTGTCTGTGTGTGCTTCTGGGGGGGGGGCGTGAACACCATCCCCTGAGGTGGTTCCACCTGAAGGTAGTGCAGGACCAGTAGATGAGAAGGTCCCAGGGTGGGTCCCACATGTGATGTGGCCTGGTAATATGGCAAGTTGAGGTGGGAGAGATGGTTCTGGTGGCAACTGTTCCCCAAACATGCTATTGTGTCTGATATAGAACATATGTGGGTAGTAATAGTCCACACATTCCCGGATTATGTCTAACAGCATGCATAGATATCCCCATTTACACAAAACAACAGATGTGCAGCAGTCACATAGCAAACAGAACACATGCATATATGGAACTATAGTGGCACTTACAATGGCATGCAGGTGACATTGTCCATAATAGGCCACCAATGATAATGTCCCAACATGGAACATGACTACAAACACATAGCGCAAATTGTTGTACAATATGATATATGTCCCAATGGTAGGTCTTTTGTAGACATACCCGTTGAGTTGTGTGATCAGATTGTTGTTGCAGATATGGTGGGTGGAGACAGAAATGTGCATTAACAACTATGATAACCTTGCAGTATAAGGTCCTCAGACTTGTTTCCATTTTTTTGTCTTTCAGGCAATATGTCAAGGGAACGTTTGCCAATGTATACAGTGGAGAATTATGTCATCACCTCATACCTGGTGCATCTCTACCACACCTTGTTTGGCCGTACAGCCCATGATCTGCAGGAGCAGACCACCCTGTGGAATGATCTTGTCCACAGGTAAACAATGTCGGCCTGCATAACTGCAGTTATGAGCAGGTCCAACATTGATGCACTGATCTACTCCGCCATGCTCATCAGCATGCTGCTGTGGTCAGGGGGGACCAGCTTGCAACAGGGGGTTCATGCTATCCAGCCCCCACAACACATGTTGAGGAGCTCCTTGCCAGGCTCGGGGCACCTGCCCACCCGCAAACACAATACCTGGCTGAGAGCATAGTGGAGTTGGGTACTACCCACACAATGGCAGAGGACCATGCAGGTAAGGCCACAGGGCACATCAGTAGACCACTGTTGCATTCCATCTGCATCTGTAGAGTTAGATCATGCATATGTGAGATGAAATATACATAGTCTGTTGCTGCGTTGTTGTAATAAACAGATGTGCATAATCTGCAGTATTGTGGGCTTGTACTGTTGATATACTGTAATAATGCACCCACCCTGTACCAATGCCACAGGTGTGGTTACTGACATCACATCTCTCACACAATTATGTAGGTCCCTCTGGTATACCTCCAGAGCAGCAGCCTGTAGCTGGTGAGTATAGTGTTTGTTCAGGTTTGCCAATACACCGGTCATGTTATGGCCATGGTATATTCCATGCACACATTTAACACACCTACCCATAATGCATGCTGTACATGTTCACATACTGTTGCTGTTAACTGCACTGCATCACAGTGGTCACCACGATGGTGTATCTGAAGCATATGTCAGACTCCTGCAATATAACTAATATCCTGTCATTGCAAAATATGTGCACAGAGATGAACATAATGGTGAGTCAAATGGCCTACAGTAGGGACATGTCTGAAACATCACCATTATGCAGTGCTACAATAGTGTATATCCCAGTATTACAATGGCAACTGTTACAGATCTACAATACGGCATATCAAAATATTGCAGTCCACAACCCTGACAACCTGCAATGTGGTCCTAACATGAGCAATGAATGTATAATATGGAGTTCTATGTTAGGACAGCAAATATGGGGAATACATACCTACATAAACAATGGAAGCATATGTGTGAATACACTCTGGATAACATATAGTGGAAGCAGTTGCTGAGGTACTGACAGCATGCATTCTTTGTGAGTAAGGACCTTCCATCAAGTACAGGTCCCCAGTGTCACACCAATAAATAGTCTGCTGTCCAAGATGTTTGGCCATCAAATGTGCCCACTTACCTGCAACAGAGGCAGCCGTGGCTTGCACACATCTTACTTGCCATGGCATGGACCCCATACCCAACAGGTAGCACCCAGGAGTTGGACATGTAGCCATATCTCACCATTGCATATACCATGGCAAACAGTACAGACAGTCATGTATGTGGTGAGGATGTATGGGACTGAATTAATGTAGAAAATAAACAGATGGCCATCCAAGACAGATGATGTCACATCTTGCAAACCGGTCATGCAGGCTGCCTAGTAACATGCCACAACACTGAGGGAGTTGCAGGAATGTCTAACAAGTACTAGCTGTGCAATACCCATGTCAGCAATTGCCTGGACTCTGCATGAGTGTGGCCCATGGGTCAGGGTAATCAGATGGGACAGTTGTACCACAGGAAACATCAGTCAGGCCTCTCTACAGGTAGTGTATGCATAACAGAAATGGTTCCCAAAAGGCATGCATTGCAATGTGTACTGGTGTACCAAGACCACATTGGAAACCTACAGACAGTATCAATTAAGATACATGTGCTGCACAACCAACACCTCACCCCACCTCAGGCCCACCATCCCCGTCTGTACCTTGCCAGTGCCAGTGTACACATGTATGTTTGCCATTCATTAGCTGGGACTAGGCTGGTACACATGGTGTTCAGTGTTTGGGACACTGCACAAATGACACACATGTGTAGGCCATAGTTGTCAAGCATCTGCAAAAAGGCTGAGGGTGAGGAGGGGGTGTCATCATGACACAATAGTACACTGAGGCAGAGATCCAAAGGATGCTACAAATGGCTGTATCTGCACAGAGTCAAGGTCAGGAACTGTGGCAGACACAACCATGACTCCACAGCAATAGTGACAGCACTGTGTGCCCTCAAAGGGATGTGCACATGAGTTGACCTTGCAATCATGCAGAGTTGGGGGATATTTACAGGGCAGACTGACAAAATACTGGCAAATGCAGATGGCCCATGCTAGTATACCCCTGCCAGGAATAGTGACTGCTGTAGTACACATAACAGTAGTTGCAACAAACCATCATGATAAGTGCATGCACACATAAGCACCCATAAAGTGTATGCATCTCAGTCAGTATCTTCACAACTAACATATTTATTTGGCATTGCATTTGATTGTACAGGTCAAATGTCACATAGGTTCGTGTAATGTTAACGTGCAGTAATGTGGTCCCATGGCATATCAAGGAAGAGGGCGTCATATCAATAAGGGTGTGTATACTCCCCATAGGCACAGTAAGGTTTGAAGGTTGTCAGTGTAATTGTATTGTATTGGCCATACATGCACCGCTGTGATGAGATCTGTAAATCAGACTTCAGGCATTCACAAATAATATCTGTCCACATATCATCCCTGTTATATGTCAGGCAAACACACAGGGGCTGAGAGCAGTAGGGAAAACATAACTGACACTATAATACACATTCAGCAATGGTGTGTACACCTGTGAGGTATACTGCACAGTACATGCCAGGGTGCCTAACAGGTGCACAGCAATACTGTGTACATGGGTGCAGTGTGTTCCAGGGGAAGGGGCATCACCTAGTAACACAACCCATGCATCACAGAGATGTATAATGTTGCTAGCAGGGATTGACTATAGCTGCACTGCATGCTGTTGAGTGCCATATGTCATGCATGTTGACAGATGGGTAATGGGAGGTCTGTGTGTAATACATTTGTGCAACTTCACCTGTAAGTGTGTGTGTGTGGGGGGGTGTGGGGTGGGGGGTTATTTTGTCTGTAAGTGCAATCTGGTGGAGTGGAGGGGGTTGATGTATGTAGGATGTGTGTGTGTGTGTATGTGTGTGTGTGTTTGTGTGTGTGTCCATGTATGTACATGCGCGAGTGTGGGGTTGTTCATACCTCTCGGCTTCCCTTTGAAATTGTGCGGTACATGGACATGGACAGACACATGAGACACCAAGAATACTTGTCTGACATCTAATCTCAGGACAGCTGATAGTATAAGGTATGTAGCATGGAACATGCATTGGGAGGGAACCTAGACACCAGAGATACTGTTATAATTGCAATCAGCAGAAAGGTGAAAGAATACCCATGTATGCATCACTACAGATGCATTGGGGAATTACTAGACAACACCAGAGAGTGTTTCCAAATATTACTGTAGTCCACATAAAAAGTTAATAGAGCAATAGATCTTGCATCTACTGAACAATAGTTACGTATGACACTCCAGTGCATGACATTATTGAGTGACTGTAGTAGCCTCTAACATATGGGGGCCATGCTCAAGATGTCTGGACAGACCCAGGGTGAACACTGGATGACATCAGGCAGTCTTTGAAAAACCGACTCCAATCAAGTCAAAAATGTAATGGAGTAAAAGGTCATGTTTTGTGATCACTTTTCTAGGCAATTAGAAGAATGATACGTTAATGATTGGTATTATTGACTGTAAGTATTCAAGACTGATGCAGTATGGGGAACTTAAGAGAATAAACTAGGGACAGTCTGTAAACTCAGAGACAGGTAAGTATTATGGTGGAATGTCAGGGTGTGTGTGTGTGTGTGTGTGTGTGTGTGTGTGTGTGTGTGTGTGTGTGTGTATTTGTGTGTGTGTGTGTGTGTGTGTGTGTGTGTGTGTGTGTGTGTGTGTGTGTGTGCGTGTGTGTGTGTAGGTCTTAAAGTGTGTTTCTTGTTTTCCCCTCACAGGTGGTGAGGTGGGTCAGGGTCTCTCCTGCAGGCAGTCTGATGTTGGTGTCCATACAGACACTGAAAATGATGATAGGTGTGTTGAGGCAAAGGCAGGGTTGTCAGAGGCCAAAGTGGTGCCATCATTTGACATCCCGCTGTTATCCAATCCATCCCCGCACACAGCCACAGTGCCTATACATACCCCATCACCAGTGGCCATAACAGAGGGACAGTTGGTGGTTGGTGGCATGGAACATGACACTGTGGTATCTATGGCACATGTGTCTGGACACAGCAGCCATAGCTGGATGTCCGGCAGGGTACCACATAGGCGGATGTACAGGGGTGCTCGGAGGGCTGCTGGTCATCATGTCCCTGGCAGAAGTGCCACATCTGGTACCACCAGACACATGTTTCAGGCAGTCATGGAGGCGCAGGCACATATGGAATGGTACACCAGACAGGCTCTGTGGCTGCAGAGGACTACTCATTCAGCTGTTACTGACAACATCTGTGATCTTGCAGGTGCCTTCTGTTATTATTGTGCCACGTGAACATAGGCCAGCAACACCAATAGCTGGAGGTCGAAGTGGACCTGCAAGGACACCAAGCCGCTCTCGTAGTGGCAGTACCTGCCCCAGCACTGCAGGGGGTTCTGTCCACACCACAACACAGCAGGCCATGTGCACGTGACCCTGGCTAGTCTCAGGAGGAACCTGATTCCAGCAGACATATGTCATCATCACAGCTGAGTACCATATTGTGGCTTGTAGCTGGACATGCCCATGGAACCCCTGGCAGGCACAGTTCTCGTGTCCATGGCCAGAGGTAATGAACTGCACTCCCTGTAGGTATGGTCTGCAGCTGTCCAACAAACATCTGTATAGGGCAGCCACATGGCAGAACTGCATGCATGCATACTCACACACAACACAAACACAGCTAGGGCAACCTCATACTTCCACACACCATATCATCATGGCCATATCAATAATTAAAACCCCCTCACTCACACACATGTTGTGAAACGTATGACTCAGCCTAGGTCTCTGGCAAACCAACAACACATTTTGTGCATATGATGATAGATGTGCCACATCCTTGTCATCCATACCATTGATGCAGGGACAGGCTAATATGGTTCTGATGCATACAGTGACTGTACTATGGTGTACCAATGTACTGCTGTGTAACATGTTGTCAGCAGTAAAGTTTAATGCTTACATGTCAGGAAGTGTAGCTATCCAGCCATGATGTATTTTAGCTGTTATTAACACTGAGTGATTGTGGTCTCCATAATGTAATCCGTTTGTGTTGTAGGTGTCCATGTGTCAGTAGGAGGATGGTCTGCTGCCATATCCTGCAAGGGGTATGGCACTGTGGTGACACCTTAGGTGTGCCATATCCTGATACAGGTGAACACGTCACAGGTCTGTATAACAGTTACTGCATGTGCCACATGGCTGATAGGTCTGGAGGTGGTGTATACAGGTGAGTGCATGATGGCTGCTGTTAGCAGCCCTTCTACAGTGGATAATGGTAAGTGTACTGGGTGGTACACACCGCATGTTTGTGAATAACACACACAGAGGCATTGGTGTTGATGCAATACACAGAGAATATTGTACACATGGATGTATGTACCTGTGCAAGGAACACATTGTAGCCTATGTAATTCCACCAAGCCAGAATAGGCACAACAACACATTGAGAAATAAGCTGTCTGCTAGTTTAATCTCATTAACAATGGTACATAGAGGTTCATAGAGGGTGGCCTAATGGTTAAGGTGCTTGCCTTACAAACACAACGTACAGGGTTTGAATCTCACAGGGGATAATTGGCTAGGCTTAAAATGGCTCACAAGGGCAGTTAGCCTAGTACTAATCTATGAACTCTATGAACTCTCAATACAGTACTGGCAGGGTATATGGCCTCTTCCCCAATGTAGTGCAATACTCAACTCAGTAAACATATGTGTGTTGGTGTGGGTGGCACACCCCTACCCTTTGGAGGGTGAGAGGTGTTGTAGAACCACAGATAGTGTGATAGACAACTACCTAACCTGTTAACATGAACTGTACAGTATTATGGCAAGCTAAGCAGGGGGATACACTCAACAGTAACTGCAATGATGGTAGCTGTGTCCACAACAGCCACACCCAGCTATATATACCAACCCCAGTATCGCTGCACACCTATACAGTGGGGAAGAGGGCATTTAAAAATCTAACACTAGTTGTGATGGATGGAATGTATGTCCACAGGATGATACCTGTGAAATGTTAGTATATGCCAGGCAGTTCTCGAACAGATGACCTCCTGAGACATATATATTCTGCAAACTGAAGTAGATTCCTTCACATACATACACTCTTACTTGGCAACACTGGGAATAGACCCCTACCTAGGTATGTCGTGCTACTGATGTTTGTGGCTTTAATTGCACATACCACACAGCTTTTAGGATAAGGTGTATTGCAGGTTACATGTCACATGAAGAACATCCCCAGCCATGTACAGTATGGTAATGGGGGATGTACTGGTTGTTTATGGACAAGACATAGTGTGACATGCCGTCATATACACATTGACAAACACATAACAGTCAGACACACATCTGAGAGACCTGGGCCTATCAGTGCTAACTACCTTGTCAGTGTGTCCATTGTCTTACAGGTAAGTTGCACACAGAACATGCATAACTGGGCTGGATAGTATTATCAGTTACATGTATGGTTGATGGTGACAGTGGTCCCCATACAGTGGAACATGGAACATGTACCGGGGGTACCATGGTGTAAAGACAGTAAACCCAGCACCCACACCCCATTGTGGATAGTGTATGCACTGAAACCCATGATGACACTCTGACATAGCCACCATCACATGTTGACCAGGACTGCAATACAACCCCTTGTCCATCCCAAGAGTGCTACTACAGGGATATGCATCTAATGCACATGCCACAGGCATAGTAGGGTGATGCATTATCATGCCTCTCCTATGGTCAGCAACATCACTTTCCCTAATACTGTGTGGCAATGCATATTGTGATAGGAGAATGTGGCCTCAGAATGCTGTACCTTACATATATACACACATGCACACATACACACACTTGCCAGAACTCAGTGGGTATCCCATGCCTATCAACCCATTTGTACAACAGTGTTGCGCTGGTACTGCAAGACCCAAGTAGCCCTTAGGGAGAAGAGCATAACAAGGCACATGTAATGTCTGGTACAGTAGCAGCCACATCTAACTAAGGCAATGGGGTGTGACGGGCCTCAGGGTATTCCCAACTACAGGTCTACAAACACACAGACAGTAATATTCTCAGTAATGCACACATACACATTTGTCAGTACTGGGGTGCATCTGTGCAGGTGTTCATAGGTGTGTACCAGGCTATTGTCTAGGGAGGGATGGGAAGTGTGGGGGATGTGTGTACAGTGGTATCATTCCACATGCCATGTGCCAGCAGGCCATCTATTAACAGATACCACTGGGGTGATCCTCAGGGTGAGAGTGACATGCATCAGCCAATCATCTGGGTGCCTCTTGCAGAGGGCCAGTGAGGTGCTCCAGTTGACATGTATGCAACATGTATTACATAACATGGTCAGTGTCTGTCTTGGAGACCTGTACCCAAGCATATTTTGTTGACTGTGGTAGTGTAGTTGAGGAATCCATGGCATGTGGTGTGTACAGGGTGTGGATTCATATCTGTGGCATTCATAACACAGCTGGGCAGACATGTCAGTGTCAGTCAATCACAGATTTCCTGTAAGTATCCAAGATGGATACCTAACATCTGCACATCTGTACAGAGGACAGCCATACATCAGCTAGCCAACTAGCTATGCATTAGGATGAATGTGTTGACAGATTGACGTCTGACACTGATAGGTATGCATTACTACATGATGGCAGCCCTCACTGACATGTGCCATACACACAGTAGTCTACAGTTATTTTCCACATGTCAGATCATTATCCAGTAGGAAATATTTAATGAGACACAGCTCACACACCAGAAACATGACATTGAGGATTCGGAGTCCATCTTTGCATGCAGGGGTGCTTGTTTGCAGTACTACAATTTTCAATCTACTCTTACTTGGGAAAGCACTGTTAACAGTAGTAATGTAATGATACACTATATTCCATTGTGACTGCATATAACCTGGGATACTACCCATGTATGTAACACATTCAAATGGAAAAGAGTGTTGTACAAGCCATATATACTCAAGTGTCCCAGACAGTAGACTCTCACCCCTCGCTACTGTAATGACAGTGCATAGACGCATGTTATGTACATGGCATTAAATACACTTATTAAAGATATCATTACCCTGCTATGTTATCAGACCAGAATGTGAGCACTGGTTACCAGGGGTGAACCATGCTTAGCAGGTTTCAGCATTGCTGCAATATTACAGCTAAGCACATTTGCTCACTGGTAAGTGAAACCTACTCTGTGTAAGTGCCTGTACATTTAACTGTACGTTAGCAGCGCTTAGTTTCACGCAAACCCGTGCAAACACACTTAAAGCTGCTCAAAACTGCCTTAACCATTCTGTATCCAACAGCCCTTGTTCTGCCCAGCAACAAAATAAACAACCCTTGCAGGTCTTGAAGCCAGGACCCTGCACACTATAGTCACAGCACTTAATAACTAAGCCATGACAGCTGTGAAGACTGCTGTTGTTTTTTTTCCAACATATCTGTCAGTACACATACTGAATAGTATTGAACAATTTTTTTGACTTCTACAATTGTGTAGTACTTGTTAGTGATATTACTGATGAATGACATATGCTGTTATATCTAAATATACACATATTAGAGAAATATGGTGTGATACATCTGGGAAGGTATACACAACAGTAATGTTTACACATAATGATATGTATATACATATATATATATATATATATATATATATATATATATATATATATATATATATATATACATATATACATATGTGTACATGTACATACACATATATATTCATATATATGTATTTATAGACATATGTATATTGCATTATATATATGGCCATATATAGAGCTCTGTATATATATATATATATATATATATATATATATATATATTTATATATAGATATATATATATATATATATTATGTCTATAGATATGTAGATATCTATAACTATATGTGCATATATATTTGTGTGTGTGTGTGTGTGTGTGTGTGTGTGTGTGTGTGTGTATATATATATATATATATATATATATATATATATATATATATATATATCTGCATATGTGTAGACATATATACATGTGTATATGTATATATATATATATATATATATATATATATATATATATATATATATATATATATATATATATGTCCATATATGTATGTAGATATGTGTATATATCTATGTATATATGTATATATCTATGTATATATATATATATATATATATATCTATATACACATATATGTTTAACATATGTCCAGAACATGGAGTGGAGTCATACCTCAGCACTAACAGTCTCAACCTCTTAGTGGAAGGGGATGTCATGTAAGTATTGCAGGTATAAATGTAGACTGTTGTTACTGTAACAGGGGTTGTCTTATCAGAAATGTGTGTGGGAGGTCACATATGCTGTTGACATGTACGAAATCAGTTACAGACATCCTAAGGCCATCATAGTACAGTATCACAGATATCACAGTAATGGTCCTGTGGAATACAGCAGAGATATGACCAATAAATGTGGACAGTCTGACACACTCTGGTCAGTCCGGAGGTATACACAGAACCTCTTAGTGCAATACCTGTGGATCAAGTCTGACAATGTGGATGTTAACAGCCATGTAAATGGGTACAGCACGTAAATACTGGAATACATATGCCCACACAGTTTATGCATTCACATACTCCTGTCAGTACTGACACATAATAACTGGTGGTGCAGAGGTCACATGTCCACATACTACCCACTAGTTTGTGACATACATCTGTACAGTATCCCTCTGCTTTGTCAGAAAAGTTATGGTGGCCTGGCAACAGTACATTTGACAAATATCTGGACATAACATCGCACTGGGTAAGTACACTGAGCTGTCAGGCATATCACAAAGCACTGTGCAAACTACAGGCAGACTGCCACAACACTGGCCTACATTTTTTATGGGGGAATCCACATGTACCTGCTAATCTAGCCAGCTGTACAGGCATGTCACAGCACAGAGTAACAGACACCTGTGTGAAAGTTCATACCCACAACCAATGTGAACACAGCCACATATGGTAAGCATGCTTAATATTACAGTATATGGACTGCCTGATCAACACCATCCTCATATGTGCCACTCACACACTAACTCTACATATACTGGGCCAATACACAGTGTATTCCGATGCCTGACTGTGGTATGGGAAATGTCTATGTTTTGCTGCTACAAATATGTAAGCCGATAGAGTACCATACACTGGAGCAGCATGTAACATCAGCTAGGATAGGACTAAGAACAATGACATCTACCACAGTCTGTACACAGGCCAAGGTACATGTTCGCAATACACACACTGTTGACAATCACCATAAGTACAGAGACCTCACTACTGCACACACTATGATAGAATGTCCAGGTTTTGTCCTCAAATATAACCCTTACTATACATAACATGTCTAGCAGTTTGATATCTCACTAGCTTGTTATCAGGTATGACGTCAATAAATAATGGTGTACTGAACATATGCACCTCTTACTGCATGACATATGTACAAAGGTTGACGGATTTGTGGCTGGAGGCACAAACACAGGGCCAATATTGACATGCTGCTATGATAACCTCATACACTTACTGGTGTAACAGGGTTTTTTGTGACATATGGTATGGGAAATGTCTATGTTTTGGTGCTACAAATATGTAAGCCGATAGGGTACCATACACTGGAGCAGCATGTAACATCAGCTAGGATAGGACTAAGAACAATGACATCTACCACAGTCTGTACACAGGCCAAGGTACATGTTCGCAATACACACACTGTTGACAATCACCATAAGTACAGAGACCTCACTACTGCACACACTATGATAGAATGTCCAGGTTTTGTCCTCAAATATAACCCTTACTATACATAACATGTCTAGCAGTTTGATATCTCATTAGCTTGTTATCAGGTATGACGTCAATAAATAATGGTGTACTGAACATATGCACCTCTTACTGCATGACATATGTACAAAGGTTGACGGATTTATGGCTGGAGGCACAAACACAGGGCCAATATTGACATGCTGCTATGATAACCTCATACACTTACTGGTGTAACAGGGTTTTTTGTGACATATGTCCTATGAAGGATATGAAGTCAGTAACTCTCATGGCTGTCACAATGTACTGACTGCAATCCTCAGACTATGCTTCTGCAGTTCTAAAGATAGGTAATCTGTGAGTAACGCAACACATGTAAGACTCCAAACACTGGCAAGACTGCATATAGTCCTACAGGTGGGAGTTTCTTCAACCGCATAACACTGTCATGACAGGTATTAAATCATATAGACTAGCCATATCCACACAAACACTGTTAAACCAACATTACTTCAAATGCAGAAGAGCAAGATGTAAATTCTCTAGTCATGTCTGGAACATCCCCCTCCTGTTTGTTGGCCTGTCTCCACAGTGTATGTTGTTAGATTTATATCTCACTACCATCTGTGATGCTGTTTGCCAAACACCGACATGAAGTCCTGCTCACAGTGAATGAAAAGGGCCAACACCCACATAATGTTCCTAGTTATAGGAGTGTGTTTCCATGCAATTGGCTATGGGAATGTTACCACAGCTGTTCTGCAAGCAATCAGCTAGTGGGGGACTGCAATTCGTGCACAGGCCATCAGCTAATCATGAACATCACTTACAAAACACAAGTTGCTGCCTAAGCAAAGCAGGTGTACTTCTCCACATCCACCATAGAGGGAGTGAGAGAGACAGACAGAGACAAAGTAAGACAGGGAGGGGGTAGGAGAGTAAAAGCTAAGCATGTTTGTGTCACACACTTAACAGTACAGGGTTTCAAACCCCCTGCCTGTCTATGTGCTGCTATTACATTTCTATGCAGTTATTGAATGCGCCACAGAGCTTACATGCTGGAGAGCTCTCCAAAGGTATATTTGACTGAGAGTGACATCAGCAACAGTGATAAAGGAGAGATAAGGTAAGTGTAGTACATGTGCCTGTCCACAAGAACAGGTGTCAAGGACGAGACAGCCACACTCTCTCAGGGACTCACATGCATTATCACAGTTGGCAGGGTCAGGATTAGAATTTCTAACTAACTAGTTTGCTACACTACAGTATTACGCAGGTATCACATGCACCACAGAGGTTCTCAGGCTGATATATGGGCAAAGGGTATGTCAAGGTGTCTGACATCAGAAGGCATGCTGCAGTTGGCCAATGGGAGGTGTAGTGAGTGCGAATGGCATCCAAATCATTATACTCCACACACACACACACACGCAGAAACAGGTTTGCCAGTACTGACATGCATGGGTGCATTGCTTCACAGGTGTGTAGTGGTTGACTGTGCCAGAAGGCTGTACAAGGCTAGGCAAAGGGTATACCTTGGCATCAGGCCACATGACAATGGTCTGTGGTGTGGCTCAGGGGTGTAGTCTCTGGATTGGCCCACACAGGTGGATATTGTATTCACCATCCACTCATCTGGGATACTGTTGTGGGTGGCCAGTGCTGTGCAATGCTTGCCATGTATGTGTTCTATATTCCATAAAATGGACAGTGTCTGGGATGTGCACACGTCCCACATGCATGTTCTGTGACATGTGGACGTGTACCTGGGGTGTCTGGGGTATGTTGTGCAGACAGGTTGTTATCATCTGATGTGCCATTCCTGACCTCATGTGGTGAGAACTGGCAATGGAAACCAGGTTGGCCCTGCACCTACATTGACGACATGATACAGGTATTCACTGGTGTCAGTGGCATCTGTCCATACAGGGCATGTGTATAAGGCATGGTATTTCCATTGTGTGTTACATTTGCTGACTCTACAGTTGTTGCAGGTGCCCAGTGGGGAACATAGCAAAGGACCACTGTATGCAATGATATTCCTATTGTAGGGATGGGACAGGGTGCCATGTCCTCTGTAGTCCACTGCAATCACACTGTGGTTACTATCTGTGGGCAATATGCAGGGAACTACCAACATAGTGGTTGTTGCCTAGTCAAGTGTGTTTGTGCATGAGACATGAGTGGAGAGTGTTCTCTGGGTAATACAAGGGTTGCCTATATTGTTCTCCAATCCATGACATCACATGTAGGGGTATGGATTGTCTACACCAGCCTCTCTGCTGTTTGACATCTGTTGTCCTTGTAAGGTGGACATTGTGACATATAATAGGCCCACCATATAAGAAATTTGCAAAACCTGCTACACAATCAGTCCTGTTATTACACACTCACAGCTACCTCCACACAGGATACTAATGACAAATATACACACACACACACACACACACACACACACACACACACACACACACACACACACACACACACACACACACACACACACACAGTCTTACAATTGCCATGTCTGGGATTAGAACTCCTACCTAACTAGTGCATCACACTACAGTATTACGCAGTTATAGCAGGCACTATGGAGCTTACTGGATTACTCCTTCCCCAAAGGTGTTTTTCAAAGTGAATGACATCAGCAGGCCTGCCAAAGTAGGCCAATGGAAGTTGTAGTGACTGTGAATGGCCTCAAAAGCATTGATCCCTACACAAACAAACAAACACACACACACAGTTTCATAGTTGCCATGTCTGGGATTAGAACCCCTACCTAAGTAGTACATCACAGTACAGCATTACGCAGTTATAGCACACGCTATGGAGCTTACTGGGCTACTCTTTTCCCAAAGGTGTATTTCAAAGTGAATGACATCAGCAGGCTTGCCAAGGTAGGGCAATGGAAAGTGTAGTTCATGCACTCATAAATTCATAGGTTGGTACTAGGCTATCAGCCCTAGGGCCTATACAAGCCTAGCCATGACAGTTCCCTTGCTATTTCTTCCCACAATATTTACTTCCCTGGACCCCTGTCTAGCAGGGTGACTGACATGATCCCTGGGGTGAATTTCCCATCTCCCATCCAATTGTCAAGGTTCCTTTTGAAGAGGGCCAAAGAGGCACTCTGCTTGACATGTATGGGAAGTCTATTACAGAGTCTGGGGAGTATCTGGGTAGGGAATCCACCCCTCCAGCATGTTTTGTTCATTGTGATGACAAGGTTTGGATCTCTGGAATATGTGGCACTGAGGGATTGGGATTTCTTTAAGTGTACCATGTCCAACAGCTCTGGGTTTGACATGGCATTGCAGAGATCACCTCTGAGTAGACGATATGTGATAGAGTATAGCTGGATGATTTGCAGACAGTCAGCATAGGGCATCTGCTTTAGGCCTGTGATTCTTTTAGTGAGGTATTTCTGCAGCCTTTCTAGTTATTGCAGATGTCTTGAGAGGTACATACCAAATGGGGCGTTGTATTCTATACTGGGTCTACTGAGAGATGACTACAGTGGGACAATGGCCTCCTTTTTTCTGGATGAAAAGCCCTTAGTGATGAGGTGTGCCACATAGGCAGATTTCCTGACTGTTGTGGCACTGTGGTTATCGAAGGTGAGACCACTGTCCACCTGTGTCCCTAAGTCTCTTATCACACTTTCCATGTTTAGTGTACTGCCACCTATGTGGTACTTCATGGGTACATGTTCCTTCCTAAAGGGGATAACTATACATTTCTTGGCATTGAGCTTGATCCCATGGCTCTGGCACCAAGCATCTCTTTCTGTAAGACCCCTTTGTAGAATATCCACATAATTTGGGGATTCAATATTGGCTCCCAGTTTGCAGTCATCTTTGACCTTTGTTAGCCATTGTCCCTTAGTGTTGGCCTGTACTTCAGTGCAGTAGATGCCAAACAAGAACGGTCCCAGGACTGAACCCTGAGGTACTCCAAATGTCACTTGTCTGGGGCTGGATTTGGTGTCACCTACTTTTGCAGTGTGGGTTCTGTCAATACTTCAATTGGCAACCCATCAAGTGATGTAGGGATTAATGGCCAGCTTAGTATGTTTATCTATGATTCCAGACTGGGGGATGGTGTTGAAGGCCTTGATGAGGTGTGGATAGGCTGTGTGAACCGCCTTACCCTCGTCTACAGCTCTGGAGATGGATTTGAAGATGTCAATCAGGTTCAGAAGACATGAACGGCCCTTCACAAACCCAACCTGGGTGGGGTCCAGTGTTTGCAGGCTGCCAATGTCTTTGTTTATAAGGTCCATGATAATACATTCCATGGCCTTGCAGATCAGACTCATCAAACTGCTGAGGTGGTAGATCCCAGGATCCAAAGTGGATCCCCCCTTGTGGACTGGGATAACTGTAGCTGTGCACCACTCAGTGGGCACAAAGCCTGAGGTATAGCTATGATTAAACATGGCACGTAGGTGAGGTGCCAGTTCATTTTGTAGTTCAAGTAGTACACAGCTCGGGATGTTGTCTGGTCCCATGGATGCTGTTTTTTTAGCGCTGGAGAGTGTGGTTTTTACCTGTGTGGCTGTTATTACTGGACTCTGGCAATCTATTGGTATTGAGATGGGCCCTTTAGGGGATGGGAGGGGGGGTGAAGTTGGCACTGAATCGATCTTCCAGGATATTGGCAGTATCCTTGGGATCAGTATATTTAATGCCATTCTGTTGTAGCTCAGAGCAGATCTGAGCATTGCCATTTAGATTCCTGACATAGCTATGGAATGGCTTGCGGTTGTCTTTGGAATCTTTGGCTATATTATGTTCATAACTAACTTTGGAGGATTTTATGAGGGATCTAAGCATCTTACTGAAACTGGTAAGGGAGTTTTTTGCATCCTGGGAATTTCCTCTTTTCTGCAACAGTTTCTTCCTTTTGTTGTAAAGTTTGTTTATGGCAGGCTACCACCACATTGGCTTCCTTTTCTTGGAGGGGAGCATCTTGGTTCTATTTGGGATGGCATGATTCATGCACGAGTGGATGCGCTCGTACAGTGCCTTAGTGTAGGATTCAGCAGTCGACCTTTCAGTTCCTGTCTGTATGGGTTTCATGACGTTTGTCACATCTGACAAGTGTAGCATGAAGTTGGCTTTGGAGACATTTTTTATGGAGGTTTCCTTACTGGGGTGTGAGGGAGGGATGTGGATTTTAAGGGTGATTAGCTTATGGGCAGATCTGACCACTGATGGGGTGACGATAGGAGTGGAGCATCAATTTCCCATGTTGGTAATGACCAGGTCTAGGATATTGGAGCCCCTAGTGGGACTATGGGTTACTTGATCCCTCCCTGACTGGCATGTATGTATCCCATGGACACACATGTGAACCACCACATTTCCTGCAGTGGGTTTTGTCACCTTGTCTAGTACTGGCTACTGTGGTGATACCAGTATTTGTTACAGATCTCCTTCTGCCACTATATGTATCTACTATCTGTTGGCATCCCATTCAGCCACCCGATTCCCTTGCATGCTCACATCCATACCATAGATACAAGTAACAAAACATACTACTCCATTTGGCAATTGATAGGGAGAGTGACTTACCTTGTGGCTGTGCCAGTATTGAGGATGGTGCTGGAGTGCTGACTATGTTGGATGCACATAGTACACTCCCTATGCATGGTTAAGCACAGGTAGTGTCATGTTTGGCATCCCTTTTACTGTATGTGCGAGTCAGAGAGAGGTGTCATTCCCTGGGTTCCTACCATGTTAGTGTATGTGCGTTGCCTCTTTGCCACAGCCTGGGCATACTGGACATGCCTCCTTCTGCATACTGGGGTGGGCTCAGGTTGTTCCTCCTCTGAGTCACTCTGTGCAGGCCTTGGCAATGGTAGGGGGCTGTGTGGCCCCAGCTGTTTCTGCAGGGTCATATTGTGTAACATGGCACATACAATGACAATTTGGGTACATGCAGCTGGTGAGTACTGCAAGGCTGCACTGGATGTGTCCAGGCACCAGAGCCGTGACTTGAGCATCACAAACACATGCTCTATTATGATTCTGGTCTGTGCGTGTGCCTCATTATGGAGTTCCTCTTCGGGTGTGTGTGCATTTCTGATGGATGTCATCAGCCACAGCTCCAGTGCGTAACCAGCATCCCTCACTAGGTGACAGTAAGGGATGTCCCCACTGGCAAATCTCTGGTACAGCTGCATCATATGCCAGATGTGGGAGCTGTGATAGCTTCCAGGGCAGCGAGCACAAACATTCATTATAATGCCCTGGGCATCGTACATGACCTGGCAGTTGATGGAGGGGAAGCCCTTTTGGTTGATGTAGACCCTACTTCGCTCACTGGGTGGTGCTTTGATGCATATGTGCGTGCAGTCTATAGCACCCACTACCTCATAGTATTCTGCTATTTGGTGGAAGACAAGCATTTTGCTGGTCAACGCCTCATGGCTGTTGTGGAAATATACGTGCTCACCGGCATGTGTTGACATGGCATCCAGGAACTGGTGGAGTACCCTGGATGCTGATGCCTGTGAGATCCCCATGATATCCCCAGTTGGCCTTTGGAAGGTACCTGTGGCTAGTATTCTTAGGCCTACACATACCTTGGTATCCACTGGGATGGGTTCCCCTTTGTTGGTTTTGTGTGTGAGGTGTGGCCAGCACAGCTCAACAGTTTGCTGTAGAAGGTCCCTGTTCACCCTATAGCTCTCCACTATCTCCACCTCATGTAGCCCCTGGGTCTGTACACTCCTCTCCTTCTCCTCACTGTGGGTTGGTCATCAGCATTCTCATCCTCACCACCCTCAGCCTCTTCCACATGTTGATTTATGATAATTGCTGAAGCCTCTATCATTTTGTTGCTTTTGTTTGGTAAAATTTCCCCGCTTGTGTACACCGGTGGTGTAAAGTTTGTGGGGAAAAAACAGAGGGAAAGGTGTCTGCATAGTTTATAATGGTGTGCTGGGCTGGGCTGCTGCCTGTGTAATTGGCTGATTCTGATACATTTCACCTGCCAGCAATGCTAGCTCTCCTTGATTATCTTCCTACTGCTGTTTTCCCTTCCCATTGCCTTCCTGTTCAAGCCCAGGGGTGTGCCGCACAAACACCGTGCTCAGATGTGCATGGAGCTGCTATTTCCTGGTTTACTTTTTTTTCTCTTTAAAACACAGTGTGCAGTGTGCACTGTTTAGGCATTATAAAGTGTGCTTGGCAGCTTCAGACACACACCCTTGCTTAGTTCTGCTAAGCTAAGGGCAAATCCGAGCCACAGGGCTCCAATAAGCTTACAGTATGCCTGACGCACCCCTCTATGATGTCAGCTAGCTCTTAGGCTTGCACGATGGTCTTCCTGCACCTACACGGTTGGGTGCAGGCTAGCCATGAGGGGAGATCTGGGATTCAGTATCATTCCCCTCATTTGCATAGGATTGCCTGCTAATGCCTAGTTACAAGTCTGACACTGAGCCTTCCCCCTTAGCAACCACTATTCACTGGCCATGTTGTCTTCTGCCTGCCACTGAGTATAGTGGAAAAATTGTGATTTTGGATAGAATGCTTATTTCAAGTTTTTTTTTTTTTTATTTTCGGCCCGATCCCTTTTGCACGCCGCTGCCCTACGCTTAAACAGCTGAAATCGACTAAAAAAATAAAAGTTATTTTTTTATTTTTGCAACTGTTTTCCATGCCAAATATCATGTATTTGGCCAGTGGCATGCTTTCCACATTATATACACCCTTTATTTGGAGCTGTCATGGCTCCGTTTTGTAGTTTACAGAAATGTACTCGGTTACTAACCAATTACATTTCTGCAGACTACACTATTCTGGCACGGCTGGCTGCCAGCTTCCAGGATCGCAAATTCACCTCATTTGCATAGTTTTCACCTGCAAATGGGGTAATTTGCATACAGGAGCTATGTCCGTGCAGGAATAGTGCAGGAGCACTCGTGTACGTCTCGGGAGCTTGTTCCTGGATCTCTCGGTGGCCATATTGCCTCCAGCAGCTCCTGCACTATTCCTGCATGCTGTGCAGAGCTTGCTGAATCCTGGGGATTGGGTTGTTGCTACTGGTCAGTGTGCTACTTTGAGCTTTTTCAGCCCTTTTTAGTGTTGTTATAAAATGCTAGCATTTCTGTTTCTAGTCTTTATTTTGCCAACTGCTTGCACTTGAACCTGGTTCAGTAAATTAATTCATGTATGACTGTACTGGCACTATTTCTGTATGTCATTATTTCTTCTCTCTCTCTACCATACTGCTTTCTTAATTTTTCCAGAGACTACTAACCTATATTTCAATATACTATAACAACAGCTTATCTTTTATCAGTCATATCTAGCACATCTTTTTTATTTACACATCTCAAACCTAAAGACGCACATAGGCAAAGATATGAAAATAAATTTAAATAGATTTCTATCCAGTCTCGTGGTGATATTCATCACTCCATAATACCCATAAGCTTGTATGGTTCAGCTCACATGTCTATAGATAATGAATATCAGTTACCATGATCTTGTTAAGTAAGTCAGGCTCTTCAGCAGCTGGCCATCCAAGTATTGGGTGATTATTTCAGAGCTATGGAATTGACAGAAGTCAGACATATGCAGGTAATGTCACAGGCATAGCTGGCAGTATCTCAGGCACCCATTGTTTACAACAGCTTCTAATCTCCATCCACAAAGGGACAGAGAGAACAAGCTCCTTTCTCAGTCAAGATTAATAAGTCCAAACATGTCATGATCAGTTGTATTCACTTTTTTTCTGCAGACTTCCCCAGAGAAACCACTAAACACACTCTCTCCTTGCTCTCCATTAATATCAAAGAATATATTGTGAATAAGATCACTGGTTTAGTCATCCTCAGCATTAAGGAGTTAGATAATAAAAATCCTAACAGTGACTGATTGTTGACAATGTAATTGAATGTTAGAAGCTGGTTACCCAAGAAAAATTAAAACACTTCTGATGATAATAGATTGTTGTTAAGGCGTAACTTGTTTTATTTCAATGACAAACATTGCCAGCAAATAATAGAAATTGGTAAGAGGTCTCTAGTAGCAGTTGCTTGCACTTATTATTATGTTTAAGGAGAGGATGAGTTATGAAGACCCATTTTTCAAGCTACACTAAAATATTTTGTTCATTGCATAAATGACATATGTGTCTTATTAGAGAGCACAGAAGAACAATGGCTTGGATTCATGAATGCCTACACTTTGTGCTAAGACCATGTGCATGGCTCGGAGTGACAAACATGCTAATTGGTATTTATTAAACAGCAGTGCACTCTGCTCCCACCTTCAAAACAAGGTTAAGTGGCATAATATGCTAATGAAGGCATAAGTGTATAAAATACATGCATATGAAGCAATTCAACAAGGCTGAGCAATTCAGGAACATATAAAATGCATGTGTATGTGTGTGCTCCCTTTTGGCCTCATTTCCAATTCTCTTTGGAATACAGCCAGGAACAGACTTAGAAGAAAGTATGCTAGGGGTTGTTGCTATCATTAACCTGAATGAGCAACAGGCTTTAATATAAAGTGGTGTTGCTGCTGGCCCTTGGCTTAGAAGGAGAAGAGGGTTCAGATCACATTTGACGTATCATGGACTTTACATTGCAGAAACTGTACAGTGCTAAAGGATGGACAGCGATACCTTAGAGGAAACACACAATCTCTGTTGCCTGCATCTGAGGCCTCAGGGAAATTATGGAGAACCAATTCCAGTGGAAATCAAGGTATGTTTAGCATTATGTATACTATTTACAGGCACTTGTCAGTGACACACAGGGCATATATTAAAGGTGTCAAAAGTCTCAGCCTCAAAAATATTACATCAATTTCTATATGCAGTGCTACAACATGTATGGGATAATATCTGTTTTCAAAGTACCCCACAGGAGGGAGCTACAACTATGCTACATTTCTGTGCCATAACTCACTACCCTGAAGTTCTAGGGACCTTACTCTGCCCACATATTGAAATAAAAACCCACCTGGTGCACAGGAAAGAAGGCACTACAGCAGGAAAGGATAACAATCAATTTTTAGATGGTCTGTCATACCCAAGGGATCATCTATAATGTATGTGTGCAGGTAACCTTGACCGTTTTCATAACTCACACATATGGCTCACATGCAACCTGCATGTGTAAGGTTTGCTAGTGGTGATTTTCTGGAAAGGTTTCTAGTGGGGGATATGGGTTATTCACTGGAACTTTGGCTCATGACAGTCATGAGAAATCCATACAATCCCACTGAGCAAGGATTCAGTGATAACCATGCTCAAACCAGAAATATTGAGTGTGTATTTTGCTTGCTCAAATCAATGTTCTAATGTGTAAACACTTCTGGTGGTGCCCTGAAGTATGACCCAGCCACCATGGCCAAAATACTCACAGTCTGTACCATGCTGTACAATATAATTGTCAGGAAACAATTGCAACAAGGGTAACAAGGCCAATAACCACAGTTTCTAGCACCACAGAAAGGGCCAGGATACACAGATGAGAAGTCTGAGGAAGGACCAACAGCTGTGCCTGATTCTGACAGATGCTGGTATGCACAATGTGTTATGGCCCTGGTTAAGAGGCAGAGGATAGCACACACACTCAATGCATATGTGAAAACCTAAGAAGCTAAGCACATACAAAAAGTAACACTGATGCATGCAAAGCTATCAACCTTTACTTACCCATGTAATGGTTATATTCTGTCAGCATCAGAGATAGTCACTCCCAGAAGAGACAACTTGTAGCAGCAGCATTGAACAAGGTAGGTGATGAATCTGTAAAGAAGAGATAGAAATGATTGCTTCATTGCAAGTATTGTACATTAGTAAGATAAAACATAGTTCAACTGTACAGAAACTCCTGAGTGATATCAATAACAAATATTTATCTGCCCAATACTAAGCATCATGCATTAAAGTTCTCCGACATAAACACCCCAACAGTGTCCAAGGCAATCTTAGCATAATTTGCATGAGGTGCTGAGAAAGCACTAATTACTAACTAGTAGGATTGTATTGCTAAGAATACAATGCAAATACAATGAGGATCAACAACTACATAACAGTCATTTTTAAATTTGAGCAAGATGTGACACCCCAACGCTGGCCCAGTAATCAAGGAGCCTCAGTCCTCACCATTAGCACCAGTGAGGAGTGTCCACATCGGGAATATAACAAGTACACACACAGTAAAGTACAATTTCCCTTAAGAGCACACAGAGATCACAGTCAGTCTGGGGCTGATTTCTCCCTTTCTTTCCAGATCCCCAGTAAGACTCCCCACTGGCATAGCTATAAGGAACAGATCTCAGCCGAGTGGTCAAGCCAAAACTTCCAGCTCCCTCTCTGTCCAACCAGTGCTTCATGTCCTTGCCCAAGTAGCTGACACACACACACACACACACACACACACACACACACACACACACACACACACACACACACACACACACACTTTGAAATATGAATTATATACCACCACAGAGACACTCCTTGAGAAGGCTGGCACAGGTTTTCCAGCTATGCCCCCTTTCTGCCCAGACTATAAGGTAGTGCCAACTGCCACCAGCCACTACTATCACCTACTATAAAAGCCCTTACCAAAAGGTGTCCAATTCTACTGTGCAATATTATTATCCAAATAGTGTGACGAATAGCAAGGCTGTTGGAGTGGCTTTGTACAGTATCACTAAATGCATGCAAATACTCTAGAGCTTAAATTATCTCAACACAAAACAGCCACAGTTAAAAGGTTTAAAAATATTTAATAATAAATAATAAAAACACAAGACAATACAGATTACCTCAACACAATGACATTACAGAGTTCAGAAATCACAGGAAATACTTTAAAACTATATTGTAGGCTAGTCTGACATAAATATAGAAAACAGCTAGACTAATCTGGCTATATTCCTATCTATCTCTAAGAGAAATCACTGTTATAAATATTACTTACATACAGAGCAAGCAAGTGCTGGTGAGTGGATGTTCTTATTAGATCCAAGACAAGATACAAAATGCTGTTCTTTCTTTCTGAGATAGCCCTTAAATTGATAATACACATTACTGCTGAGTCATTTCAGATTACATCATTCTTGACACCTCCGTTGAGGCTTCCCAGGCTCACAGAACCTAAAATTTAACATTTCTACAGCTGCCAGGAAGTCATAGCAATAAAACATATTTACATATGAAACCTAGTAATTTTCTTTGTCCTAAAACAATAGAAAGAAACTCTTAGCCCAGGCATCCTGTCTCCAAGCTTGAGATCAAACACAGTTATAAAATTCTTTGCTCATCGGCTTTCTTCCAGCAGTGTGCACTGTGGTTACATTCTTGAAGTTCAGCATATAACAGTTTTCTTACATTTAATTTTCTTACATTTGTAAAAACAAGCCTGTGGATCATATCAATATTTACAATGACATAGAATTATCTACAAAATTCTATCTGGCTGGTCTAGCATCTCCTCAGATTTTTACATAGGCCATCACATATGAACAGCAGTGGGCTCAGAGCTGAACCCTGATGCACACCCACTCTCCCTAGGAACCGATCTGTGAGACCGAACACTATTCATTCTTTAGTCATTGGGTCCCAGTACACAGCCTGCACTAATTCTATGAATGTTTCTTGGACTTTGAACCACCACAGGACTGCCCAAATTAGTTTTCATGGGATCTTGTCATATGCTTTCCCCAAGTATAGGAATACCCAGTTGGACCCTTTCCTCATCTCTAACTTCTACTCATCTGTCTCACTGCAAATGTTGAGTCAGTTGTGCTGCTTCCTGATTTGAATCATCTCCCATCTTACTTTCTACTACTCTGCGTATTCGTTTATCATTCACCCTCTCCAGAATTTCATGTAGTGTGATAGGAATTTGATACCTCTATATTGCCCACAGTTGAAAATGCCCCCTTTGTTTTTGAATACTGGCACTGGTATGCTTATTCTCCAGTCATCTTGGATACACCTTTCTCTTCATACTGCTATGAGTACCCACGGTATCCATTTCTCCTCTATCTCATCCAACATCTTTATCATATCTGCTGTAACCTCATCTGGGCCTGTTGCTATCCCTGACTTCATTTTCCTTAGTGCTATTCTTACTTCTCCTTTAGTGGTCTCCTCCTCTTCTTTCATTGTAGGCTGTGTCTAGGGCACTACAGGGTGAGATTTTCTTCATTCAGAATCTACTGGAAGTACTCCTCCCATCTGCCGTTGATGTCATCTGGACCAGTGACCAAGTTGTTGCTGGCATCCCTTATGAAGGGTATCTAATTATCTTCTTTATTTTTCTTTCTTTACCTCACAACCTGCTGTAGTTTCTTTGTGCTATCAACCAAGTCACTTTCCAGTAGCTGGTAGAGTGCCTCTACTGCCTGCTCTTTGCTATTACAACTCCTGTCTTACCCTCTTTATTAACCAATCAGTATTTCTTCCTGACCTGATCAGTCTTTTCTCTTTCTCACTTTTTCCTGCCCTCCTGCTGTCTTTTGACAACTTTTGGGACTTCTACATTCCACCACCAACTTTCCATATGTCCCTTATTTCCAAACCTGGCTCAGCTGCATATAGGTTCTATAGTCCTGACATATGCTGTTTTGAAGTGATGCCATTCTTCTTCACCTACAACAACTGGAAAGGCCACAGAAATACCTCCCAAAGAGGATTACTGGCCTCAAAGAGAAGCCCTACGCAGATCGTCTCAAAAAACTCCAGCTTTACTCCGTCGCATATTGCCTACTCAGAGGCAATCTCTGCCTAACATACAAAGCTATGTCAAACCCAGAGCTGTTAACGTGCTCCACTTAAAGAAATCCCAATCACTCCAAGCTACACACTCTAGGGGCCTAAACCGTGTCACCACAATAAACAGAACATGCTGGAGGGATAGATTCCTGTCCCAGAGACTTCCCATACTCTGGGACAGACTACCTATCTATGTCAAACAGAGCTCCTCATTAGCACTCTTCAAGAAAAATTTTGATGATTGGATGAGAAATAGGAGATTCACCCCGGGGATCACTTCTGTGGCTCTGCTCAACAGGGGCACAGGAAAATAATTTTCTTGGGTGGTGAAAGCCAGGGTACCTTTTTGGATAGGCTTATATAGGCCCTAGGGCTAATAGCTTAGTACCTACCTATGAACCTATAAACCTGCACCTATTTCCTATTATTTTATGGTGCTAGAGCCCTGAGTAATTCCTTGAACTGTTGTGCTTTCCCTCCAAACAACTTATAGGCCTTCAGCTTTGTCTCTCTTGACCTTAGTGTCTTCCCTGAACACCAGCTGATTGCGTCAGCCAGTGGTTTATGTTGTGGGCCGACTGTTTCACTGGTGGTGACTTTGCAATTGTCAATTCTATCCCACTGTCCTTTCCTTACTAAAAAAAGTCTACCCGAATTGCATTTCGGCCACTAATGTATATGATGTTGTGATTGTTTCTCTTGCTGAACCATATGCTGGTCACCATCAGCCATTTGCCAAACAGAAGTCTTGAATGCCTTCTCCTTCTTTACTTCTGTTGCCCCACACATGTGGACCCAGGCAGTCTTCATATCCTGCTCTTTCTGCCCTGATATGTGCATTCAGAACACCCATTATCAACACCAACTCATATCATCCTTTTTATAGTAGGTCCTGCAACTGCTGTCTGTATGCACTCTTCCTCATTATCACAACCCTGCTGTGGGGTATAGGCTAAGATTATGAATACTGCCATATCATTACACTGCAGTCTGATTGCATCAGTCTGCCACTAATTTTGATGACATACATCATTGTCTTCTGAAGCCTCTACCTCACCTCAATTCCCACACCGGTTTTAGCCTGTCCTCCTCCTGAGTAGTAGACTCTGGATCCCAGGCCAAATGGGTTTGCTGCACTGCTCTTCCATTCTTGTCTCATGGATGCATAGGATGTCCAGCCTCCTCCTTACCATCATGTCATCTACCTCCAAGTTCTGTCCTTTCAGTGAAACTACATTAAGTATAGCAATTCTTAGTTCATATTTTTCAGGTTGATTATTTTTGTGTTCAGCTTTTACCCAATAGAGCTATCCCAGGAAACCCAGGCTGAGTAACTGGACATCAGCCAGCCAGTAGCTTACTGACCCAGGGCTGCAGGGCTTTAGGCTGGGCAGACACTGGCCAATCGGGGCATATACACCCCTCCCACCATTAGCATGGGTCCCACGTGTAGGTCAGAAAAGGCCGGGTCCTCGGCCTACTTATCACTAACAAATACCGTTGCCTATTTGGTAGCATTATTCAAAATGACTGAGTCACCTAGAGCCATATTATACACCACTGAATATCTAGCCTTGCCATGGTGTGAAGTCTGTGATCCATGTTTTGCTGTGTTGAGGATACTGCACACCACAGTAGATGCCCAAAGTGGTTAGTCTATACAACTCTTCTCCCTATAGGATGCCATATACATTCTATAGAGCTGGTTCACTATTTCCTTTCTTCTATGCCCTTCTCTAAAATAGGAGGTCTGCAGCAACTTCCACTCTGGTTTATTTAGCTCCTTTCATGGGTAACAATGGAACACTAGTCGGCTAAAATGACTTCTTTGGAGTATCACAGGAAGAAATGTGAGATCAAACCCTGGATTACATACTCTTAGCAGTCTGAACCTTAACCAACTGTGCTATGCCATTCTTCATAGCTGCATCTACCCATTTTGGACAATTCTTATACTGCATTGCTTGTTTCACTGCTTGTGCTCTGTACACCCAATATCAGGCTATATGAACAATAAGGAACTTGAACACACTGTATGAAAGGGGCTGACATAATGGTTAAAGTCATTACCTCACAGATATAAAGTACAGGGCTTGATTCTGGCCTTTGGTTGTTGGCTAGGCTTGTAATAGTCTGTACCCATTATTAACTGGGAATCCTATATGACACCAAACATACAGGCACAGAGATTCCCGGATTTTGTAAACACAAACTCCCTGGACCAGATTGCCAGTACACCAACCAGGAGTACAACCGTCCTCACTAATATGGGAGAGTGTTGTACACCCCCCCTAGTGTAATGCCTTCCCTGGTAAGGTCACACTACAAAATGGGCTCCTTTGAAGCAAAAATAAAACCTAAACCCTCAGCTAAACCTGAAATATTCAGGGACTACTCTAAGGCTAACTTCCTACTATTACATGATAACCTGGCAAAATTTCAAGCTGCCATAAATCCTGAGAACACTGCTTCCTATGCAGAACTGTTCACAGAAACCATATACAAGCATGTTACTAGCTGCATAGAGGCAGCTGTACCCACTAGGAAGAAGTACAGAACTAACTCAAAAAACAAGCCACACTAGTGGAATCACAAAATCAATAGACTGTATGACAGAAGGAAGAAAAATCATGGCAGAAATTAGGAGGTGTAGTACCCAGCAGGATAAAAGCACTCTCATCAAACTAAGCAAACAACTTAGAGGACAAATAAAGTCTACAAAAGCCAAATCTGAAGTTAATTGGCCTCCCAGGCCAAGAACACTCACAAGACATTCTTCAGCTATGTCCGCAGCCCCAAAGGAAATACACAACTGCGTGCAGAACTCATTGTAAATGCAGCCTCCTATACTGAACCAGAAGATATAGCAAACCTACTGGCCAGTAACTTCAACTCCAACTTTACCTCTCTTTCCCCCTCAACATTCCCTCAGGAAACACCATCAAATATAACTCCCCCTGCTATCACTAGAGAACAGGTGCTTAATGTTCTCTCTCTCTCAGGCCAAGAACACTTCATCAATGGGCCCAGAATTTATTGCAGGATGCCTACTAAATAGCATGAAACATGACCTATCAGGCCCTCTGGAATTGATTTTTAAATTTAGCCTCCAAACAGGCTTCATGCCTCACCCATTCCTCTGCACAAAGGTGGGGCATCTACAGACCCTGAAAACTACAGACCTATAAGTCTCACTAGTCTTATAGGCAAAGCCATGGAAAGAATCATCAGGGAAACAAATCAATAACGATATAGTAAACCTCCAGATACTGGACCCAACCCCGTTTGGTTTCATCAAGGGCAGATCATGTCTACTCAACCTGGTGGACTTCTTTGAGGAGGTCATCAAAGCAATGGATGAGGGCAAAATGGTTCACACTCCCTATCTTGACCTGGCCAATGCATTTGACACAATACCCCACTCAGGAATTGTTGACAAAGTTAAGAGGTTAGGTACAAACCCATATGTCACCTGGTAGATAGCCAGCTGGCTCACAGACAAGACCCAGAAAGTTAGAATTGGGGAGTCCACCTCTACAAAGATGCCAGTCACAAGTGGAGTCCCTCAGGGATGTGTTCTTGGACTACTTCTTTTGGGCATTTACTTCTCTGAAGTCAAGGCCAATGTCAATGGTCTCTAGCTGACTAAATCTGCAGACGATTACAATTTAGGAGCTGTTGTTGAATTCCACACTGACACAAATGTTCTCCAGGAGGGGCTGACACAGACAAACAGCTGGTGTCAGAGCCATGGACTAAAACTAAATGCCAAGAAATGCATAATAGTATCCTTTGGGAAGTCATCCACCCCTGGTAACTATCATATTGACAACACACCCCTTAGGGATGTCCCAGTAGTCAGAGACTTAGGGACACACATAGACAGTAATCTAGCCTTTGACCATCACTTGTCTACAGTAGTGAGGAAATCATTCTATGTTGCACAACTTATAAACAAAGATATGGCATCTAGGTCCAAGGAAGTCATTGTTCCACTGTATTCGGTATTCATCTGACCTATCATTGAGTACATTGCCCCCTTTGGTATGTACCTAACCAGGCATATCCAACAACTGGAATCTCCACAGAGGTTTCTCACTAAAAGAATATAGGACATAAGTAAAATGCCCTATGTAGACTGCCTCAATGCCTCATACCTGTAGTCTGTCTCCTGCAAGCTGTTGAGGGGAGATCAATCCCTCGTATACAGGGCATTGTCAGACCCCACTCTGATGGACCTCCTGCTTATCCACAAAACAAACAGCACCAGAATTACCCATTCTAAAGACGTAAACCTTGCCTGTGATATAAATAGGGCCAGCTGGAGAGACAGATATGAATCCCAGAGACTACCTCATTTCTGGAACAGGCTCCCCATCCATGTGAAGCAGAGTTCCTCCCTAATTCAATTCAAGTGTAACTTGGACAATTGGATGGGGAACAGGAAATTCATCCCTGGTTTGGCACATATGTCTCTAATGGACACAGGCAACCTGTAAATGGTTCATCTCCCAGGCCCCTGCTTGTAAATGTTTCATTTCTCAAGCCTCTGCTTACACTTATCAAGGGTACCAGAACTTGTCAAAGATTTTGAATGCATGGCTGGGCTTAAAACGTCCTTTGTGGTCGTTAGCCTAGTAAACACCTATGAATGAGGAAGGAACTCATAAAGCTTAAGTTGCATGAATAATTGCAATGGAAATCATCAAAGAAAAAATGTAGGAAACGCATGGATGTGAGCACTAGTAAAGCTGAATAGCGCAGTATAGGTATGAGTACACCTGATGATAGTAAGATGATCACTTAACATATCAGACCATGATGTGTCCATAAATACCAGACTAGACATCTTAGCTAGCCACAGCCTTTGCATTTTATACTAAATGATCTCATGCATGGGCTTATTGAGCACTCTCTGCACCTGGGTCTAACATTGTTAGGTTAATTACAGCCCCCCCCCCTCAGCATAAATAATTCTTCATTGATTTTGTTCACCTAATTAATTACTCAATGCACAATAGAGTGGATTTTTTTCTAAATGATTTCAGAGACTGGATTCAGATTTTGATTTGAGCTATCAGGTCTGACTCTTGCTGCCTTTGCATTCTTGGCAGCAGACAGTATGTTATTTATTCTGCAGCAACTTGAAGAAGAAACAACAACATTAATTGTAGTTTCTCACTTACTACAATGAGAAAATTATATGCATATGTAGTAAAACAATGACAAAATGTATTGCTCAAGAAGGTAATTTTCAGACAGACATTTTTGGGGCTTGCTACATCTTAGGCAAATAAGAGATGCACCAATTTGCTTAATGAGAAATGTGCTTCTCTTTAGCTACCTTAACAATGAATGGTGAGGCATCCAGAATAGCTAGCTTAGTTTTGGACATAAAATATAAGTAAGATGAATAATTTTACCAAGTTATTAGTCTCCAAAAGCAAGACTATCATTTGGATGTCTTTGATGATTAACATCAGTCAGTAATTATAAATTCAGTGAAGCATACAGATCTGGCTACTGCAAATTCACTAAACAGTCCCTGATTTGTCTCTGAAATGTTCTTTTATCTTTGCTTTGGACAATTTATGTTAAATGACACTGACTCAGACTCAATCATTCTCCAGTGAATAGTATTCTCACACTCAAAAGCATACCACTCAACTGTCCAGAATTTCATAGAATGTCTAGATTTTACCTTAAAGTTTTGGACTATTCTTTATGAAATTTATGATTTTCTCACAATCATTGAGAATTGAAGTAGCTAAATAATAAAAGATTTTTGAGTTTCAGACTCCTTATCCTTCAGAAAATGCATTCAAATGCAACATATGTTATTCTAGTAGTTTTGAAAGTTTCTAAGAACAATATTTAAAATGCTTCCCTGATTTTGATCCTTTGTTCTCCCATTATTTGTGGCTTTGGTGAGAATTCTAGAGACTTCTAACTGTGGTGTGTATTAATAACCAGTAGGGAGATGCAGGACTATTCCTTTTTCACCACAGTTGAATATCAATGAAAGGAAAGGGCTCAGAGCACTTACATTTTTTAGTTTTGTACCTCAAAGGCAGACACTTGAGGCAGATTGAGGCTTCTGCAGACTGGTAATTTCCCCAAAACTGACACCTGCTTTCTTACTGTCAGTAGTAATCTAGCATTTGTATATTATACCAGACCAAAGTAATCAATGTCTTTAAGTACTTGAATGTCTTTACTGATCATACCCTGCACATCCAACAGCATTGCCGACCCATTCAAGGACAACTAAACAGTTTCTGAAGTGAATGCATATTCTACATGCCTGTCTGACCAGGCAATGACATGAATGGTGCTGTGTCCTTTTCTGTCCTCTCCAATCCCTGTTTGTTCTTTGGAGCTGTCCAGTTACCAAGCACGACACCCATACCACTAAACAAAATTATTACTTCTTAGAACAGAACAGTATGACCACATCTAGTTCAGTATTCCGCATAAGGCAATGCAGTATCCTAAGGAATGTAGGACAACCAGAAGTAGGACTAAAACTTCACAACTTGCCACGTAAGAACTTCTACTCCGCACTCGATAAGCTGTCATTTAGTTCGATATTTGAACTCATATCTACCTTTGGACAGACAAATTAAATCATAATGCCTGTTTTCTATCTCTGTCTCCAAACTATGCAAATCCATACCTCTCAAACTGAAAGCAGTGCTATTCATTACATGCTTCAAGTAGGCATTACATAAATATTCAGCCAGTCACAGATACTATGAGTGTGCAGTAACTTGAATGTCATATCACATTTCTCCCACAGCAATATATCCTGTATGCAGATGCATGCTTTCCTCTGACTTACTTCTCTGTGCCCCTCTTATCTTTATTCATCAGACTGCTGCCCCTCAAGTGTCTCTCCAGAGTGCCCTTATTAAAATGTTCCTGCTCTCAATAACACTCTTTATGGTTAATTCATAGCTAAAGAACACTATGTTTCTTTCTCTTTGAAGGTGACACGATGTTTTATACAGTGTCCTAGGCACAGACATTACTTTGATCGACTTCTGTATGATGTCTCATATATTAAGCTGTATCCCAAGTACAAATATAGCATACCATAACTTTAATGTGATTCAAATTACCTTGATGTGTTTAAACATATTAGAGCTATAATTTAGTACACCTTTATAACAAATCAGTACTAGACCTCTCTTGTTTAGTTTAAATAATAAAACTCAAAGTATATGCTGTTCTGTTCATTCACTGAATATTGATCTACAATTATTTTTCCCCAGGCCTCCCTATAACGTAGTTTTATATCAGTAGGACTTTCCCATTCAACAAACTGAAAATAGGAGAGATAAATAAATAATATTGTTTTGCATGCATTTGGAATGTTAAGTAGAATAATGCAAGTGGGAGTCGCAGTGCAGATGGTTTTGAAATAATCATGTTTTTGAAAAAGGTGAAAGATACGATTCACTTTTAAATAATTTTTTTTTTATCACAAAACTTCTAGCTTATGTCCATCATATTTGCCTCTAACCATATACTCCCACCTTTGATCTTTGCATGGATTCTCAACATGATAACTGTTTTTGTGTGCTTCACTTTAGCTAATATGACTGTTAAAACTTTATTTATATTTAATTATAAGTATCCTTATTTTTCCTTTTTTCCGTAAATATTTTTGATGGCATATTTCCATCATATTACTTTATTATTATGCTGTTAATTATAGTTATTAGTCTGATAATTTTTTTATTAGCACTGCGTTTTATGTCTTTCCTTGCTGTTCATTATGCTGTGTGACTGATTTGTATATCAGTCTTTGTTTTATTCTCCAGGAGCTTTCATGTCTGGATCTCCTTTGTAAATAGCCATTAACCAGCAGGAAACCCAGCTAAAGGCATGAAGGATGACTGGCCAGGATTCAGAGATATGCTCTGTATCATTAACCAAATGTAGCTTACAGTATACCTCATCCACAGTACTAAGAGAAATGTGAGTTAGAGACAGGATCACATGTCTTAGTTGCTTTATACAGGTGATAGGATGGTAACTGTCGTAAATTTGTGTTTAAGTGTGTTGGAGAGGTAGCGCAGGGATCAGAAGCTCTGCTTCCATATGAGAACAAACACATTCTGTTCTGTTAATATAGCCCTAAAACTGAAAGGAAACAGAGTGTATTTTGGCAGACTTGGCACTCAGAATATTTGTCAGTGAATTACATTAGAAGTGTTACTTATGCTAAGTAGTTTAGTCACACATTGCACACCATCTGACTTACTGGTGTACAGTAATATATAAGCTCTGCAAACATACTGAGCAGCTATCTCTGAACAGGAAAATTACATTTTCTCTGCATTTCTTTATAGCCTTATAAAGTACAAGTTTTCCTCTAAAATAAATAACCATTCATATTAACAATTTGTAGCCAAACCAGAAATCAAGACAGACAACTTTTAACACTCTTGCATTTATGTAAAGCATTTAAACACATAGCCTTCTAATTGCCATGTTTCATTAATGGCACACACTGTAGTGATAACAAAAGGCGCACATAAATTTAAACACATGGTTTTTGTGAGATATATTTCCAGTCTTTGCCAAACTCCACATCAGAGATATCTTAAGTTATGGTGTCCAGATCCAGGGGTGTAATTGTTCCACTGTATTTGGCACTTATTAGGCCGATAACAGATCCCATAATTGACCATACTCTTACTAATCAGCTAGTGGATACATGGTGATCGAAGGATAGTTTGTTGATAACAGGTTCCCAGGTACTAAACTACCATATCGATTTTCAAGGGTGTGTTGTTGATATGATAGTTACAGGGGGAATCATGCTTGCCAAGGGTGACTATTATACATTTTTTGGCATTTAGTTTTAGTCCATAATTATGACACTAACTATTTATTTGGGAAAAGCCCTCTTGGAGGATTTTGGTGCCTCTGGAGAGTTTATTATGGCATCAAGTTTATAGTCATCTGCAAACCTGGTCATCTATAAACCCTTAACATTAGATTTGACCACTGAGAAGTAAATGCCAAAGAAGAGTGGCTCATGCACTGAACCCTGAGGTACACTGCTAGTGACAGGTCTTTTGAAGGGGGTAGAGCCACCTACTCTCATTTCTTGCATCTCATAATTTGCGAGCCTATCTGCAGTCAAATAAGTTGCATAGGGATTTACATTTAGCTGGGAGAGTTTATCAACAACACTTGAATGTGAGATGGTGTCAAACAACTTTGTGAGGCCTAGATATGCAGTGTGTACTGATTTTCCCTAATCCACTGCTTCAGTAACTTCAAAGACGTTATCCAGGTTAAGTAGGGAGGCTTGCCCTCCACAAAACTAAATTGTTTTTGGTTAAGAGTTTGGAGGTTACCTTTGTCCTTATTTATTAGTTCCATAATAATCCAATAGTGGCTGAACTCAAAATTGTGGCTGGTCAGACTTATGGGTTTATAATTACTTATGTTCACAGACGCCCCACCTTTGTGCATAGGGATGACAATTACTTTCCTCCATTCATCATGCACAAATCATGTTTGGAGTCCAATATTAAACTGCCACTGTAGGAGATTCGACAGCGTCTGTTTTAGGCTGGTCAGTAGGCAGGGTGGCATGTTATTTGGTCCTATAGAAACATGCTTCTTGGTTTTGGAAAGTGCTTTGAAGACTTGTTCTTGGGAGATCTGGGGGGGGGGGTAGATGTGAGTATGTTTTGGGAAAGTAGATGGGGGGTGAAGTTAGAGCTAAATTTATCCACTAGTAACTTGGCTAAGTTCTCAGGGTCTGAGGATGTAAATTCATTATCTATTTACCCTGTGCAGTGCTGGGAATTATTTTTGAGGTGTTTAACATAGTGCAGAAGGCTTTATGTATGGCTATTTTTACCCCATATCTAGATTTGGTTGAGTAGATCAGGGACTGGTATTCCTTGTTAAATTTAGAAAGAACATTTTTGACATCTTGAGAGCTACGTTTATTACTGCATGTAATGAGCTGTTTCTTTTATTGTAGCACATGTTTATATTTGGGTTCCACCACTGGGGTTTATTTTTATATTTGGGATTGTATTTATTTTGGAGAGGAACAGATGCAGCTATGTAGCTAGTCAGATGTATATAGAATTTAGTGGTAAATTATTTTGCATATGCACTGGGTCATCTAGTGGGAGGTGAATGGTGAATGTAGCCAGGTCATCACTTAGGTTTTTCTAGATTAGCCTTCACATAATCTCTAAATATTGAGATATTGGAAGATGCTTCCTGATGCAGTCTTATGGAGAATGTGATTGACCTGTGGTCTGATTTGACAAGGGATTAAGATACTACTGGTGGGGAACAGAGCTGTTCCATATTGGCAAGGACTAAGTGCAGGAATTTGACTCCCCTTGTTGTTGTGCAGACTAAACAGTCCAGAGAACTGTATTTATGAAGTCCAGAAATCTCTGGGCATAAATATTTGGAGCTATACAAGTCTCCCAGTTGATGTTGGGATAGTCAAAGTACCCAAGTGAATGGCGTTTGGCCAAATTCACAGACTCCATACTATTCAGGTAGGAGGTATGGGCCAGGATGGGGCGTAGATGGGGTTATATAGTTTTCTATGATGTGATAAGGACTTGTTAATCATAAGTTGGATGACGAGGGGTTTTAGGTCATTATCCTGTCTCATGAGCCTGGAGGTGACCTTTTATTATACGAGTATAGAACATGACTGCTGTTAGTGCCTTCCTCTAGTGCCAAGGGCCTGAACACATTGAAGGTGTTGAAACCCCGCACTGACAGGGTACTCTCAATGGCCATGAACCACTTCTCCCTGATGATGTATATATTCATACATTTTAGAGTAAGCAGTGCCTGTAGGGAGTGGAGTTTTTGTTGTGGCTCCTACAGCTGAGCAGCAATACCTTTATGTTATCCAGATTCTGTTTGGTTAAGTTGGAAGCTTTTGAAGAATTATATTTTCTAAAAAGGAACTAAAAAGGAACCTTGGGGAGGTAGGTGCTGGCCATCCCTGATAAAGCAGTTAGGACTGTCTACCATCTCTTCCCAGACCCCTTAGACCCCTCCTGAATGATACCAGAAGCTAAGGTAATTGTCGAAGTCAATAATCTTTTGTTCATATTGTGGTATAATTCTTTGTGATGGTAAAACGCTGCTCAAGGATCGGTTATCCCTGCCTTGGCCACATATTCGGAGAGCTCTGTCAAATCTGTCTTCATATAGTCCAGTGAAGTATGCCTCAAGCTGTTTACTTCCGTGTGTACTACCACTGTGTCACATGAGTACTTGTGGTGCAGGGATTTGTGTGCGTGTGTGTGATGTGCAAATACTGGTACCCGATAGGCAACTAACTCTGACTCTCCTTACTCAGCCTGGTGAGTGGTGCATCAGTTTGTCTCACTATTTAGTCACTTATGTGTAGGATGTTATAGGTTTGCCTTATGGGTTTTGAGTGGAGAAGCTGTGAGTCTTAGATGCATGTTTTATGGTGGGTGCTAGATGAACTGAGTTTTTATGAGGTGGCTGTGGGTACTTGTTTCTTAGGTTACATTTAGGAAACCTTTGTGGTTTAGTTAAGTCACTTTTAAGAGGCTCTTCACATGTAAGTCTATGTGTTTAGTCTGTATTGCGTGTGTGATAGGTATAGTGTGATGTTGTGTGTTACTGGTGACCTGCTTGCTGTTTGTAGTGGCTTTATGTGAGAGCTTTGCCTCTAGTAACATTATATAACTACATCTGTCATACGCTGTGACAGTTTGTTTAAGTAGTTGGTAATTATCAGTAAACACTCTGCCATCTTATTTGAATTTGTACATACAAGTCCTTAGTATGGTGACCATTTGAAATGGTGGGACACACTAGAGCGAATCCTGAAACATGGAGACTAAATGACTGAAAGAATGAATTTATATATACCAAGTCCAAGATGGCCATTTCCTAGAATATTCCCTTTTCTCTGAAGTATAGTGATCTCAGAGTTGGTATATATAAGTTTGGGGGGTGTAGGGGGCTGCCCCCTACAAAAAGAAGTTTAAAGGAGAAGAACGATGTTCGAGATTTGCTCTTTTCCTGGGTTTTCAGTCTTTTTTTCTGTCTTGCCAGCACTTGCCATTTCAAGTGCTAGCATTTCAATAAGGAACCCTTTATTATACCAATCTTAACTGAAGAATGTTTTTTATTAATGCGTTAAGGTACAGTTTGCAGTAGAACACTATACCAAAAGTAGATCATCACTGTATCACACCCTTGGATGAATTTGCACCTGTGTCTTTTGTTTAACCATGTGTTAAGTGCTATGAGTAAATGGATTAACTTTTCCAGTGTAACATTTCTAGCAAGTATGTGGTACTGGATATAAAAGATAAAACAATGACAGCCAGCAAATTGTAAAGAAAGCCTATTTTTTGTTTGCATTTTAATAACAGATACATTTATATCTATAAATATATCACTGAAATGACAGCTTTAATACTGTGGACAAGCCAGAACTTTTTAACTTTGTCTGGGGAATCTATACTTTATTATTGACTGGTGTTATTCTGTTTATTTTTGTGAAAGTTTGGCTGATAAGACATAGCCTTTTCTGCAATATATATGACATTATCTGCATGAAGTGACAGACTGCTGGCACTGTTTTTTGTTTACTCGGGGAGAGATGACAGAATCGTGAAATTGAATTTGGCACAGGGAAAATGCATATGTTATACACTGTGTGGCCTGAGGCAGTGACAGGCAGAAGGACCGACTTGTGTGACATAGTGGTGCAGGGCATACAGCCATAAACCTCATTACATGCTACTGCCTACACAGTATGAAAGAAGTACTCTATAGCCTCCTTGGGCCCTTCTGCATACACGCCAAACCTAGTCATAAGGATATAGTCTTGTGATGAAAGCAGCAACATAAGAGAAGCTTGAAATCTGGGCAGATACCAATGTCGTATTCAAATTATTCTGGCTTGAAGGATGATGCTCAAGTTAGAACACATACATTTTCTGTAAGTATTAGCTTTCTGCGGTTAATTTCAGACACAATAATGCAATGTAAAGTGGTACACATCAGTATATGACAATTGTGGTATTTGTATTTCAGCATTCAAATAATACAAAAAACACTTTATGGTTATTTTTTATATAATCAAAAAAAAATATATATATATAAATATATATCTATCTATATATATATATATATATATATATATATATATATATATATATATATATATATATATATATATATATATATATGTGTATATATAGTTTTATAGAACTGAAACAACAAGTAACATATAGCTGTCCTGTTTTAGAGGCTTATGTTGTGATGTGTGATCCTAAAACTTCTCTGCATTTACATCATTCTAAAAAGGCTTTCAGCCTTCTTTTGCCATATTTCAATAATGATTACATTAAAAACAAATTATGCATTTATGTAACTGAAATTCCATTAAAGTATACAAGACAGTATAAGATATTTAAATACTAATAACTAATACTAGTGGAGTAAAATAATTCAATGAAGAGTGCGAAAAAATTATAGCTCAGCAACTCATTTGTGATAAAATATCCATTAGCTACTTTTACTGCATGTCACAGTTACCTTCTAAATATGGGAAAAAGACAACTGCATAACTACATTTTGTAAAGTTCCTTTCACTGCTGCTAAGATCTATTTACATGCTTGATTATAAACAGTGGCCAACACAGAACAGAGGTTTGAAGCTGAAACAGCTCTAAAAATCTCTAAAACATTTTATGGTGCCTCAGTCTTTTGAATGTGTGTGAGACAGTGCACAGTATATTGCATCTTTTAAAGCTTTTACATGATCAAAGATACATTTAACTTCTGGCCACTGTCTGTGAGGTAGCACTAAGTGTGTTGCAGCTTCCAAAGCTGTAAAACATTTCATTCCTCTACAGTTTCCTTTTTTATCTCTTTGTTTTGTAGCAGATTGGAATAGGTAAATCTCCGCTTCCTACAGCGGTATTTATGGCAGCAATAAGTGTATTACAGCTTTCAAAGCTGTAAAAACTTGTATGTGCTACACTTTTTTTTGATGTCTATCTGTCTATAACTAGCAGTACATGGAAAAATAAAACTGCACACACTACAAAGAATTTTGATCCAATCTCACAGATCATAACCAAGTTGTTACTGTATATGTTCTTAAAACGTAACATGAGTCACCTTTTGAGATTCACTTCACTCTGTCCTTAAGGTTATTTTCTTGACATTCATTTTGCAAATATTTACTCAATCATAATCCTCTGTTTCATGGAAAATATAAGTAAACTACTCATATATGAAGCAAATCAGACTGATTTAAAATGTACTTATGTTATAAATGTACTTCTTATTACCCAGTAGATGGACTCTACTACATGGGATCTTTTTAGTCACAACCCAGTCATCATCATCTTCTTTCGATGTTCCCATTAGGGGTCGCCACAGTGGATCACCTGTTTCCATTTCTTCCAGTCCTCTGCATCTTGCTCTGTCACACCAACCACCTGCATGTCCTCTCTTACCACATCCATGGACCTTATCTTAGGCCTTCCTTTTTTCCTGTTACCTGGTAGCTTCATCCTTAGCATCGTTTCCCAATATACTCATTATCCCTCCTCAGCACATGTCCAAACCAATGTAATCTTGTCTCTCTGGCTTTGTCTCCAAACCTTCCAACCTGGGCTGACCCTCTAATATACTTATTCCTAATCCTGTCCAACCTTGTCACACCCAGTGCAAATCTTAACATCTTTAACTCTGCCACATCCAGCTCAAACTCCTGCCTTTTTGTCAATGACACTGTCTCCAACCCATATAACATTGCTGGTCTCACTGCCCTCTTGTAGACCTTCCCTTTCACTCTTACAGGTACTTGTCTATCACAAATCACTCCTCTGACACTCTTCTCCACCCACTCCATCCTACCTGTACTCTCTTCGTCACCTCTCTTCCACACTCACCGTTACTCTGAACTATTGACGCCAAGTATTTAAACTCATCCACCTTCGCCACCTCTACTCCTTGCATCCTCACCATTCCTCTATCCTCCCTCTCATTCACACACATATTCTGTCTTAGTCCTGCTGACCTTCATTCCTCTTCTCTCTAGAGCATATCTCCATCTCTCCAGGGTCTCCTCCACCTGTTCCTTACTCTCACTACAGATCACAATGTCATCTGCAAACATCATAGTCCATGGGGACTCCTGTCTGATCTCGTCTGTCAACCTGTCTATCACCATTGCAAATAAGAAAGGGCTCAGAGCTGATCCTTGATGTAATCCCACCTTCACCTTAAACGCATCCGTCACTCCCACCGCAGACCTCACCACTGTCACACTACCCTCGTACATATCCTGTACCACTCTTACATACTTCTCTGACTTCCTCATACAATACCACAACTCCTCTCTAGGCACCCTGTCATATGCTTTCTCTAAGTCTACAAAAACACAATGCAACTCCTTCTGACATTCTCTGTACTTCTCCATCAACACTCTCAGAGCAAACATTGCATCTGTAGTGCTCTTTCCTGGCATGAAACTATACTGCTGATCACTAATCATCACATCCCTTCTTAACCTAGCTTCCATTACTCTTTCCCATAACTTCATGCTGTGACTGATCAGTTTAATCCCTCTGTAGTTACTACAGCTCTGCACATCACCCTTATTCTTAAAAATCGGTACCAAAACACTTTTTCTCCATTCCTCAGGCATCCTCTCACTTTCTACGATTTCATTAAACAATCTGGTTAAAATCTCCACTGCCATTTCACCTAAACACCTCCGTGCTTCCACAGGTATGTCATCTGGGCCAACAGCCTTTCCATTCTTCATTCTCTTCATAGCTATCCTTACTTCCTCCTTGCTAATCCATTGTACTTCATGATTCACTATCCCTACATCATCCAACCTTCTCTCCCTCTCATTCTCTTCATTCATCAACCCCTCAAAGTACTCTTTCCATCTGCTCTACGCACTCTCCTCGCTTGTGATTATGTTTCCCTCATTATCCTTTATCACCTTTACCTGCTGCACATCTTTCCTAGCTCGGTCCCTCTGTCAAGCCAATCGGTACAGGTCCTTTTCTCCATCCTTAGTGTCCAACCTTTCATACAACTCTTCATATGCCTTATCCCAAGCCTTCGCCACCTCTCTCTTTGCTGTGCACCTCATCTCCTTATACTCGTCTACTTTCTTTATCTCTCTGACAATCCCACTTCTTCTTTGCCAACCTCTTTGCCTGTATACTCTCCTCTACTACCTCATTCCACCACCATGTCTCCTTGTTGTCCTTCCTCTGTCCCGATGTGATACCAAGCACCTTTCTAGCCATCTCTCTTACTAGCTCTGCTCTAGTTACCCAGCTATTTGGTAACTCTTCACTGCCACCCAGTGCCTGTCTTAACTCATCCCTGAACTCCACCTCACAATTACCCTTTTTCAATTTCCACCATTTGATCCTTGGTGCTTCTCTCACCCTCCTCCTCTTCTTGATCACCAACGTCATCCTACAAACCACCATCCTATGCTGCCTAACTACACTTCCTCTGGTCACCACTTTACGGTCTCCAATCTCCTTCAGACTGGCCCTCCTACATAAGATATAATCCACCTGTGTGCATCTTCCTCCACTCTTGTATGTCACCCTATGCTCCTCCCTCTTGTTAAAATACGTATTCACCACAGCCATGTCCATCCTTTTCGCAAAATCCACTACCATCTGACCTTCTGCATTCCTTTGTTTAACACCATACTTACCCATCACTTCCTCATCCCCTCTGTTCCCTTCACCAACATACCCATTGAAATCTGCTACAATCACCACTCTCTCACCCTTGGGTACAGTCATCACCAATTCATCCAATTCACTCCAAAATTTTTCTTTCTCATCCATTGCACACCCAACTTGTGGAGCATATGCACTAACAACATTCATCATTACACCATCAATTTCTAGCTTCATAAACATCACTCTATCCGACACTCTTTTCACCTCCAAAACACTCTTAGCATACTGTTCCTTCAGAATAACTCCTACGCCATTTCTCCTCCCATCCACACCATGATAAAACAATTTGAACCCACCTCCGATACACCTAGCCTTACTCCCCTTCCATCTGGTCTCTTGCACACACAATATACTAACCTTCCTTCTGTCCATCATATCGGCTAGCTCTCTCCCTATACCAGTCATACTGCTAACATTCAAAGTTCGACCCTCACTACCACAGTCCTAGCATTTCTCCTCTCTTCCTGCCTTTGGCCATGCCTTCTGCCTCTTCTCCTCCTTATAGCCAATAGTAGCCCAATTTCCGCCAGCACCCTGTTGGTTAACAGTACTGGTGGCGGTCGTTGTTAACCCAGGCCTCGACTGATCCAGTATGGAAATATTTACTGGTGACTGCATGAAATGATTTGGTGAAGTTTTAAGCCGGATGCCCTTCCTGAAGCAACCCTCCCCATTTATCTGGGCTTGGGACTGGCACAAAGAAATGCACTGGCTTGTGCATCCCCAGTGTCACAACCCAGTAATAAATAAAAATTGTTAACAATTGAAATAATGACAATATTGCCTGTGGAATTGCCTGTAGAGGCATACAGAACTATGAAACAAAACCTGATTAACTAAACTCATATTATGTCTTAAGTAGCAACAGTAAGAGCTTTGGAAAGAAGAAAGAACGAAAGAAAGAAAAAGAAATAATATTAGAATTAGGAGACTGAAAATACAGTATAGAAGAAGTGAAGATTTGTCAATGTCCAATATGTGAAACCATAAGACTGGATAAAAATATAAGGTTATTTTGAATAGATGGTAAAAATGGTATTGTCACTGGTTAATGACAGAGGGCATAGAAAGAGTTTTTGTGGAACAGAAGTATTGGCCTGATATGACACAATGAGTTGAGTAAGGTGTTGACATAAAGACCTTTGTACCTAGGAGGGGAGGAGGAGGCGGCACTGCAGTAAGTTGTCCCAGCTTTGGGAAAAGGTCAGTAGAAGAAGGCCATATAAAGGGAGCTAAGGGAATGTTGATGGACAGAGAGGGAAAAAGAGCCAGTACTATTGGAGCAAAGGCATCAAGTTACCAAGATGGAAGAAACTTAATCACTCCGAATTAGGACATCACTGTAGATGTAGCAGTTTGAAAATAAAAGTCAAAGAGACAGATGGTCTAGATTCATAGGTTCATAGGTAGGTACTAGGCTATTAGCCTTAGGGCCTACATAAGCCTAGCCAAAAAGGTACCCTGGCTTTCACCACCCAAGAAAATTATTTTCCTGTGCCCCTGTCAAGCAGAGCCACAGAAGTGATCCCTGGGGTGAATTTCCTATTTCCCATCCAATCATCAAGATTTTTCTTGAAGAGTGCTAATGAGGAGCTCTGTTTGACATAGATAGGTAGTCTGTTTCAGAGTATGGGAAGTCTCTGGGACAGGAATCTATCCTTCCAGCATGTTCTGTTTATTGTGGTAACAAGGTTTAGGTCCCTAGAGGATGTAGCTCAGAGGGATTGGGATTTCTTTAAGTGGAGCATGTCCAACAGCTCTAGGTTTGACATAGCTTTGCATGTTAGGCAGAGATCGCCTCTGAGTAGGGGATAAGTGACGGAGTAAAGCTGGAGTTTTTTTAGACGGTCTGTGTAGGGCGTCTGTTTGAGGCCAGGAATCCTCTTTGTGAGGTATTTCTGTGCCCCTTCCAGTTGTTGTAGATGTCTTGTGAGGTACATACCAAAAGGGGGTTGTACTCTATAATGGGTCTAATGAGTGATGAGTAGAGGGGAACAATGACCACTTTTTTTCTGGATGAGAAACCTTTTGTGATGAGGTGAGCCATGTAGAAGGATTTCCTGACCACTGTGGCTATGTAGAGTTGGATTGATAGACATTTTGCCTTAATAAGAGTGATACAGAAATGTACATTTTGGGGGAGAGTACTGTCAAAAAGAAGAAAGTTTCATTTTTACCACCTGAAGTATAGAGACATTTGTTTCTGATATGCATGAATGGGAGACCAGATTCTAGAACTAACAGGAGACCCTTTTCTGAGTGCTGCCCACAGTTCTACCATGAACAAATGTGACTATATTTCATGCTCCTCCCCTTTAACATCACACCTACTTATCCTACTGCTACAGTATCCTCAGCTCTGATTAAATCCAGTCAGAAATCAATAATCTTTTCCTTCTGGGAATATAAACCCAATACACTGAATAACTCTCAATTCAAGTAAGTGGAATCTATTAAAACTATATGATTAGCTCTCAAAATTCAACGGCAAGATTTTTAATGGCCATGTACCTTTAGCCCAAGTGGTCTGAGTCAAAATTAAATATGTTGGGGAGTACAAAAAATAAATCATCTTGGTGGAATGTGGAATTTCTACATTATTAACTTCAATAATATATATCAACATATATGCATATATGGAGCTTTTCTCCCTGGGCTTTTCTCCCCAGGCCTCCGCTGAAAATGGACATATATCCAGTCAGACTTTCCCAGTAAACAAATGTAAAATAAAATAAAATAATAAAAATATATATATATATATATATATATATATATATATATATATATATTTTTTTTTTTTTTGTTTTTGTTTTTTAAGGACTTTCATAAGTCAAAATATACCACATTAATGATCCCAACAAAAATCCTGAAAGCTACAGTAAAGAAGAACAAAGCAAAGCATTTATTAATATTAACATGTGAAACTACGGCTAATCATCAAGCCTTCTTCAATTATATCAGACTATTAAGAAATAACACTCAGCAATGCAAACACGTATAGCATTTTCATCTTTGCTAAATAAATTTTAACAGCAGTTTACAATGTACAGAGCACCTCACTCCAGACTTTCATTAGTTAACAGAGACTGTAGCACCTTGTTAGACAATGGCCTATCCTTTGACCACTGTGTAGCAACAGTAACCAGGTAATACTTCTATCTAGCCCAATTAATAATTAAAGTTAGCTCAACCAGGTTAAGTTACCATTATTCTATACTTTGCTCTGATCAAAGCAATTAAAGACCCTCTGCTAACAAGGCAGGCTTGCAGCTGTGTCCCTGCACTCTGTCTCATATAGTCTCCTGCTTTGGTATTCAGGACTATCACTCTGTGCACATAAGGACACAAGCCTTCTTGTTCTCCTCCATTTGAACAAAGCAAATGGCTCTACCAATGCTTGAAATAAAGGCATGTATCTCTATCAACAAATAAATAAGGCATGCCGGAGGGGGCAAATTCATTACTCAATGTGTCTCCCATCCCTGGAATAATTTTATTTATTTATTTGTTTATTTATTGTCATTTGTTAACCGGGTTGGTCCAGCTGAGCCAGGGGCTCATTTTCAGTGGAGAACCAAGGAGAAAAGCTCCAAAATACAAGTTACAATTTTACAAAGTTTTCTTCTTTTTTTTATACAAATTATAAAAAGTATGCTTTTATGATACAATTATAGTGGAGTACATACTAAACATTTTACATCAGGAAAAAAAAGAGATATTAATTTTATTTAAACAGTTGTGTTCAAGCTTCATAACAATTTATACAAGTAGCAGGCACAGACTCAAATAAGTAAAAAGCATGTACATGAACAAGATGTAGGTATACAGTAGGAAACAAAAAAGAAAAGTAGGAAGGTGTGTTTGGGATAAGGGTGTAGAAAGCAGTAGTATTTCAGTTGGAGACTGACAAGAACAGGACCATTTTGTAGGTATTGTTTAAGATCAAGTTTGAATTGTGCTTTCTGGGGAATATGTCTTATGTTGAGGTGAAGGGCATTCCAGGTATGAGCGACAGAGTATTTATATAGGGACTTTCCTATATTCTTTGTAGGCTTGTAGATATCTAGGAGATGTTTGTCAGATGTATGAAGCTGACACTGTGGTTTATAGAGTGATACAATGTTAGAGATGGAGGGACAGGATGTGGGGTTAAAGAGCATAGAGTGAGTAATATGTAGTTGAGGAAGAAGTAGTTGTTTCTGGAATGAAGGCCATTGTAAGGATTTAAAGGCGAGACAGTGTTGGGTTTTGTAGGGTAGATTGGAAGCGAATTTAGTTTTGTTGTAAGTTTGTTCTAATTTGGAAAGAAGTGATGAGTGAAGATTAGTAAGGGCTGGAGATGCATACAGAAGACAGGGTAAGAGAAGAGACATGGCTAGGGTGGGTTTGGTGGAGGGTTAGACTAATTTGTGATTATGGTACAGAAGAGCAAGTTTTGGTGTGTTTTCTTATCTTATGGAATGATCGTATGGAATAACCATGATACCCTTGATAACTCAATGGGTGCCCATGAATTCATCTAGGAGCTGACTTGCTTTGTCTATCTGGAGACAGGAGGTGCCCTATAAGAATGGTTACTAGCAGGTGATTATGGTTCATGCACTGACTCTGCCTTACAAACTGTATGAAGATATGAATTTAAAGATTTAGGAACTGAAATGATTATCTCTGGTTTTCTGAGGGAAGAGTCAGAGGTTAATAATGTGAGTGACAGGAATTTTTATCAATATATTGCAGGACCTGAGGATAAAGGTTAGGCTCTAAGATAACTGTAGGATGGAATGGACTGGATCAGCTCATTATTAGTGAGTATGTTGACTGTATGAAAAGAAGAGTGAGGTTTATGAGTGGCTATGTATTCTCTAAGGCACTGTCTACCTGACTGCTTGCAATGGGACAGTGTAGAGTAGCCAAGAAGTGGCATCAGCTATAGTGAATGAGTTAGCACAGTTATTGCTATCAGCCGGATTGGAGATGGGTGTAGGATTGCTGGTGAAACCAATGAGTAAGAGGAATTCCATCCAGAAATATCTAAGATTTTAATGGTATGGACTTGTTATTCCATAGATTTGTATTTGTTACAAAGTAATTTACATTCATTCCTAAGGCTGAAGTAGGAGATTTGGTGAAACATTGCCACATATTGTTTGTATTTGACACATGCTTTGTTTCTTTGCTTAAAGAGAGAATGAATGTGCTTTGTGAGCAGGGCTGTAATAACAGCAGATGTAGGACAATGCGTAGAAAGAATTAATCATAGAGGGGAAGGACAAGGTTCAGAAAGGTCGTTAAGGATTACTGCAGTCCACGTTTTTAAGGACAGAGGACCAGTTAACAGAGATAAAGGAGAACAGTAACAAGAGGTCGTGTTCTTTAAGCAAATTTCAAAAAAGACTAAGGGTGACAGGGATCCTGCTGTGAGGGCAGGGAAGCTTGTGAGAACCAATGGTAATGTGTCCCATCACGATAGTGCTCTGATTTAGTTAACAAGAAGCCATGGATTCAATGGCAAGTTCTGTGAATTTGGTAGAGAAAGTGGGGAATTTATCTTGCTGCAAATTATAGCTAGAGATAATTTCTTAGAAGGTATTTGCAAATGAACCAATTTGGCCCTGGAGCACTGTAGGGGAGGTATTGGGTTGACATGATGGAAGTAACCCCCCCCCCCCAGCTCATTTTCCTGTCCTACAAATGTGAAAGAAAAAGAAGTCATGAAGTTATAGTGAAGAGGGGAGGATGTTCCCCAATTTAAGCTAGGATTTTATAATGTCATTGGAGTCATTGGTAAGCCAAGTTACACAAAGTATGAGCTTGCTGTTTATTCTGTAGGTAATGTTAACTAGCAGGAGATCTTTGTGGCATCTTTGTGATGTGGTGAGACTGATCCACACAATTAATACAGTACAGGTATGCGGAAAGAAGTGATTTGGGGGGATTGTGGAGAAAAAACATTTGGTAATGGTATAGTGAGAAATGGATGAATGTGTTTTGTGGAATAGTAGGAGTTTTAAGGTATAGGAAGTTGAACAAGTAATTTTTCCATTTGAATAAAGTGGAGTGTTTACGACATTACATCTTCATTGACATTCTTGACTACTCTTGGTTTCCAGAGGGGTTTTGCTGTTTGTTGCTTGTTTTTTGGCTTCTGGTTCCTATTTTACATTCTATTGGTTGAACATACAGGAACTTAGAACAAATGGAAAGTGCCACTTGGAACTATAGTATTTCTGTTTCCCAAGAATTGGTTGATGCAACAGCAAGAACTCCAGAAGACCTGAGGGGCCAGACTGGTGAACTTACTAGACTCATCACCTTGCTTACTCCATTAACCCAATGTGACCTGGGGGAATAACTCTACTTCTGATAAACAAACAATGGATTTTAGACAATCTAGTCCTTTTGGTGGAATTTCTGAAGGAGTTTGGGCAGACCGTACCTTGCAACACATTTCAGGTACTGTTAGACAAAATAATGCAGCAAGGGTGATAACTGTTTCTAACAGTGATAATTTCAGTTAAAGACATGGTAACTTCAGTGAGTGGCTGGTTAAGTCCAACTTCTCCTTGCCTCATGGTGAGTCTGCTGAGGAAAACAACTCTTAGCCGGAATATACTACTTATAGAGAAATGCGTATTAAAACTGTGAGGGTCACAACTAGATAACATTTTTTTTGCAGAAAGTCTTAAGTACATAAGAGTTTCAAAAGGGTTGAGATACACCAAGTTTCCTAATGGGGTCCAAGAAGATCCTATTTTTTTTCAAAGAGATGGCCACATTATTCAACAAACAAAGCATGGAGTTGATGGGATTGTTAATGAGACATAACCAATTCATTGTTGATAAACTTATTCATTAGATACAAGTTCTGAGTGACAAAATTAAGACTGATTTACTGTTTAATTTGTATGTGACCCAGTATAATGTGGTGTTTGCATGTATTAACAGGCAGGTTACTATTATTCAAAAAAGAAAACAAAAGAAATTATTAAGGGACACACAACAGTATGAGGAGGGTATTGCTTATGTTCAGAACAATTTTTTTTTCCTTGGAATGGTAATAGTCGTGTACTTAGGATCACTCCATGAGATGGAGTAGCTTATAAAAACTACAGTTTGAATTATAGGTTTGATTCATCACAAGGGGACATGTATAAAGAAAGTGAGAATATGTTCACCAACAATGACTCTTTAGACTTTCCACCACCTCAGGGGTCTGAGATGGTGTCCTACCAGTCTCATGAAGGGGGAAAACACACTCACCACATAATTGCCCCAGAGATCAATTACATCCACATTCCCAAGAAAAGGAAGGAGAAATAAAGGGAGAAAGCAGGGAAAGAGATAAGAATGTGACCCTTTAACTACCCTATTGTAATTCTTTTTGACAATGATTTTGGAATGGAATGCGAAGAGGTAGTTTTTATACACAACGGTTTTAAGGTATTTAATTACAGTCAGCTGGAGTTCAAATTTAAACCATTTTTCACTTTTCAAAAAAGGTTTTCATTTTTATTCCCAACAATCTTGTTGAGATTTTTGACATTTTAATAGAGCTTACATTACATACTAGAAAATTAAATTTGGCTGTTCATTTACACAATGGTACTGAGGAATTTAGATATGTAGATGTGAATAAGGCAGTTTGTCATAAAAATACTTTTATACCTCCCACATACCCACATACCCATTGATTCTGAATTTTAAAAAAGCCTGTGAACATGAGATTCATAAATACTTTGATAAGGCCTGTTTCAAAAATATTTTAATCGTTCTAAGGAAGAACAAAACTTAATTTTTTCTCTGTCACTTGACAAGTCTATCAGAATCATAAAACCCGATAAGGGTGGAGGGGTGGTTTTATTTGATACCATTAATTATACTGGGGAGATGCTCAACCTTCTACAGGATTCTACCACTTATATCTCTGTGTCAGAAGATGAAATTAACATTGCTTACAGAAACACTGATTTGTGTTTAAAGGATTTTTCAACTAGGGGGTTGTTGACTTGTCAACATATAGGTTATTGAACAATATATCTCCACTCATACCCACCATTTTTGGTATACCAAAAGTGCACAAAACCCCCAAAACCTTGTGGTAGAGCAGGGATCAAAAACACATCCACTTGCAGTATTTTTCGATCACAGTTTAAAATCTGTCGTTTTGGTCCATCAGCACTTACTTAAAGCTTCCTGGGATTTCTTAGTAGATTAATTCTTGAAGTCTGGAATCCTAATACTGGCTTCTAGACTATTGAGGTGGTTGATTTATTCACATCCATGCTCCATGACTAGGGTTTGGAATTGTATCAGGAGGCTTTATTGATATGTCCATTTATGAGGATGTTAGATTACTTACTACCTTCATGGAGACGATTCTAATTAACCATTTTATACACTTTGAAGGATAAACTTATAGGCAAATCAAGGGAATGGCAATGGGAGGAGTATGTGCTCCCAGATATGCCAACCACGTATTATTAAGTTGAGAGAAAACTTTGGCTTCACATCCATATTTTATCATCAGTGAAAAGTATACTTTAATTTTAGGATGACATTTATTATGTGGGATAGCCTGGATGAAAATTGGGAAAAATGTCTTAATTTCCTTAAAAACAGCACATTCTTTTTTAAATTCACCTCCAGTTGTAATCGTGAACATATGCATTACTTGGATACCACCATTTATAAAACTGACATGGGATTTGAATCCAACATATATAGAAAGCCTACGTTTTCAAATTCTTACTTACATTTTTGTAGTCATCAGCCACTTCACCTGAAAAAGAATTTAGTGAAGGGACAATTCGTAAGGTTGAACAGGATGGCATCAACACACGCCAAATTTGAAGAAGAAAAGTGTAAACTTGTTGATATGTTTTTGGAGAGGGGATACTCACAGCCCTTTATTCATAATATTTGTGAAGAAGTTATACAAGGTAAGGTTCATCTAAGAATTCTGAACATCCTGTGGCAATCATCTCTCCTAATGTGAAGCAAAAAGGACAGCAACCAGTAGGTTGTGAGTAGGGTTGCCACCTTTTCAAATGGCCAAAGTGGGCCATTTTCAGTACAAATATCAGATTTTACAGGCTGACACATACCCACGGTCAGTACAAAGGATAGAACTTAACTTTTTTGCCTAAATAAAAGCTTATTCTTGTAGTATTTTAGTTGCTTATTCTGTTTCTTATAACATTTAGGTATTTTAGATACAGAATAACTGTTTTATGCAACTATTACATAAAATATAGGAAATCATTTTGTCCTAAAATCTCAGGACATTTGCCATTTTTTAAATTTTTTGTCAGGACACAACTGCCCAAAGAGAGACTGTCCCTCGCAAAGTGGGTCAAGTGGTAACTCTAGTTGCAAGTGAGCTATAGCCCTGAGACATGGGATTGGATCAGATATTGTTAGGAACATTATTACCAAAAACTGGAGTATGTTTAAGATGAACAAATATACTTACAATTTTTAGGTGGCAGACCCCAGCTTATACATAAGATCAGTTGTAACTTAAAAATGAGCTTTCAGGGACACAAGTTTACCCCCACACACAATAATAGAGGAACCTTTAAATGTAGATATTGTTGTCCCTACTGTAAATACATTCTGAAAACGGATACAATTTCCTTGGACAATAAAGGTAAGTTAACTTTGCAACACTGCAATTGTAATACTTTGGGTTTAGTATACATTGCAGCATGTCCAGACTGTAATGTATTTTATGCTGGCAAGACTGAGATGGTTTTTAATAAAAGAATAAATAAGCATTATTACATTAGGCATGGTAATGTTAAGAATGTCCTCTTCAAGCAGTCTCTGGTCTATAAAATGTTCAAAAACATTTTATTTGGTATATTGGAAAGAAAAAAAAAAGATATAAGGGGGGGGGGGCTTGGGAAACTTCCATAGAGTATAAGGAACTGTATTGGCAGTTATGGTTAAATGCTACAGATCCTCCTGGGAGCAATGATTCAGTGACAATTATACCAGTACTGAAATAAAGAGCTGCAGAACTGTAATATGCTGTTTTGCATTTACTTTTACACCATTTCATTTGAACAGCAGTTATCCGTCTAAGTTAGTTTACTTCAATTTATTTTAAATATTCAACATACAATCTTGTGGCACAATTATATTGGTATTTTATGCATGCACTGTATTATTTTATTAAGACTGGTATTGTTCTTTTAGTTTAGGGAGGCAGGTTTTTAGGTATGCCTTCAGTTACTTATTCTACACATGCATTTAGGATTTTTGGAATCTAGGGTAATATTTATTATTTTACCATTTTATTGAATATTTCAATGAGTCATGGGTATTTTTAGTTCAATTAATTAAGAGTACAAGTCCCATTGTATGGGTTGGAACCATTGGTTTTCTGGGGGAGGTAGTACTTTAAATTATAATGAAGAAAGTTTTATTTGGACAAAGTAGGATCATGAGACCTATTCAATTATCCAATTAATTACATAAAAAGGAGTATGCCTGAAGGAAGTGTAGTTCTGGTGAAGTCCTACGCAGAGGAGGGTGGGACGAAAGTGTTCATATTATTTGTACAATACGCTAAACTTCTCAGTCGCTTTCAATACGGTAAACTTCTCAGTCGTTTTCTATTTGAATAAAGTAGAGTGTTTATGACATTACATTTTCAGCTGCTTTCTTCCTTGGCTGTACTTTCTGCCAAGAGGTGTTTTGCTGTTAAGCTGGACAAGGGTATGCAATTTTGTATCAAATGCTAGCAGGAGGAGAAAAATGATGCATTGGGAGTATAGTTATTAGGATACAATCATTGAACTATGGAAAGGATACGTTGGAAAGAAACAGAGTGTGCTGGTGAGCAGACAAGAGGCTGTAGAAATGTTGTAAGGAATGTTATGGGGGAAGAATTATGCTAAAGGAAGAGATACAGTGAAGGTATAAGGAGTAATATGTAGGATGGCAGCTATAAATGTAGGGATTACCTTGGAGTGGTAGTGGCAAGGGTGGAATAGCTATAATCCACATCCCTTAGGGTGTATCGCTTATTCCTGAAGGGAAACCCTCATAATGTAGTAGCTACAGGCAATAAGAACAACTATTTATAGGGTTGTGTGAATCATCACCTCTACCTGCTAAGTCTCTAGCTTTGTCTTACCAGAAAATGTAAAGATAAAAAATTGAGGGCATAGTTGTCAGGAAGATACCATGAAATGCATGCAACTGGGTTGCCAATCTTGAACGATAGAGAGGATAAAATATTAGGAAAAAAAGAAAGCACAAGCAGAACAGAAATTACTGCATAAAAGAAATAAGGAACACTATTTCCTATTGGATTATTTTTTCTGTGTTTTGAGTACATGAAATAATAAATACATCTTGTGTCCACTTGAATATTTCATTAGCTGCATTTTCATTTCCTTAGCTCATTTTATTCACTTGATACGTTATTTCTCTAGTGGCTGGTTTTGTACTGTATCAAAATAGTGGAAAGGTAATGTAATAATTTCTTCTTATGTATAATGCAAAATAAGCACAGCTGTAATTAACATTCTTCAGAAATAAAATATTACCTATAAACAGCATCACAACATTTGGGTATCTTTTTTCTGCCAAAACACAACATATGTCAAGGGTTATGGGGTATGAAAAGGAATTATTATAGGCAAATGTCCATTTGAGAACTTCTGATCACAGCTTTGTGTATTCAGAGCCAAATGTGCACATCCTTTTTGGTGACGTCCCTTAAAATCCTGCCATCATCAAACAGGAATAATTTACATTCTGCAATGGCTGGGCATCCAAAACTGAGTATAAGAGAAATGTTTTCTGCTGCATAAAAGCAAAACACCAATCAGACTAAAATATTGGCTCATATGTTTCCTATCTATGCTTGCTAGTTCAACCATTTATCCATTTAGTGGTTCATTACAGAAATAAAATAAAGTTATGCTTGCACTGGCTTAAAACATGCATTTAAATGACATTTGATGTTTGTGTAAGGATGGGAGCCAAGTGCTTGGGTGTGTCGGGGGTGGAGTGTTACAGTAAGATAACTAGCAAAAACATGAAATGAATTATGTGTGTATGGAACTGTTCCCCTTATTCACCTTACTCAGTATACTTAAGGGTGCAAACCTGATGTAATGGTTTGGACTTTCTACAGACTGGAGCATTATGTCATTAAGAGCAATATTTTGGGAGTTTTTTTTCTTATAGAAAAAGAAAAGAAATAGCAACTAACATGGCTGCAGGGCTACTTTTGAAGTAAAAAATATATCCAAACACTGTTAAAACTGTGCATGGTATTGGGTTCCTATCATATTGCCGAACTTCTGCAAGTTCGAAGCTCATATGGTCGAGACCATAAGTTTGAATTTGCAGACGTTCGAGCGTTTCAATGGAAATCTCCGTAAGAGGAGGTTTCTGTTTTTTTCAATGTGGTGCGATCTCATAGTTGGTATATTTAAGTAGTGGGGTGCAGGGGGGCTTGCCCCCATGCTTACAACAGTTTATTTTGTTTTCTTTTCTTTTTTTTGTTTTTTATCCATAGTCAAAGTTTTTTAACTTCGAACAGGATGGTTCGAACATTCCATGTTCGAAGTTATTAAACTTCGACTATGTGATATAGACCCCACGGTATTTAATACAAAAGGTGAGCGCTTTCACAGTACAAAGACTGTTTCATCAGACCTACATTCAAAAAGACAACTAGCTATTTAGTGCTAAAATAAACCAATAAACAAGCAGTGTTCTAAAACATCATAATTAGTATAACAAAAACCTGCAACTCATACAAACTCTAAAAATCATATTCAAAAAATTACAGAGTCATATATTTACACACTAAAAAATCCCTTTTAAAAAAATCATGCAACACTGACTCTCTATATGTGTATCGCAATATAAAATCTTTGTAAAACTTTTTGTTCAAAAGTTAGTTCATTGAAATCCATCAAAGTGGAATGCTAGGCGCATATCCATTAAAACCCTCACAACTCGCACTATGCGTTGGGTAAATGGGAGGAGCTGTAACATGAATCATCCAAACATAAAAACATACTGTAGGGTCATATTAAAGAGAGAAATAATGCCAACTCTCCATAATATAACTTCATCGTGGGAAGATGAGAGGAGCCATAATATAAGGCTCTTACATGAATCCTCCAATCAAACCCAAAAACCTGCATAAATTCTCTTTAAGACTGTGTGATCCTCTCTTGGAGGTGTTTTTTTTTCATTTGTACTCAATGTAGTTTTAATGGGCCTATATTATAACATCAAAGTTCTCTAACATCGAATGTTATAATATCGAACCCATAATGTCGAACGCTGAAAACAGCGAAGGTGCAGGACACCAAATTCTTTCCCAGGGAATGAATTTGGTGGGCCGCTGCTGTGGCTTCGCTGTTTTCAGTGTTCGATATGTTGGAGCTTTACAGGTCGGGTTCAGGTAAGTGTGCAATTGTGTGTAGGGTAGGGTTAGGGGGCGGGTTAGGGTTATGAAGCGGGTCAGGTAAGTGTGTTGTTGTGTGGACATTAGTGTTAGGGCACGGGTGCAGGTAAGTGTGCGATTGTGTGTAAGTTAGGGTTAGGGGCGGGTTAGGTGAGTTAGGGTTAGGGCGTGGGTCAGGTAAGTGTGTGATTGTGTGTAGGTTAGGGGGCGGGTTAGGTGAGTTAGGGTTAGGGTGTGGGTGAGGTGAGTGTGCGATAATGACGGACCTTAGGGTTAGGGTAAGTGGATATCTAGTACTGTATGTAAAGTTTAGTTTAGGTGTAGAATTTTAAGCGTATGTGTGTGGATGACTGTTTTATGTGTGTGTTTGTGCTGTGTGTATGTTTTGTGGAATAGCAAATTTTTTCCCTGGGAAAAAATTTGCTATTCTGACTGTTCAATGTTTTCAGTCTTCGGTGTTTAGGGTTCGATATTATAACATTCTATGCTAGAGAACTTCAATGTTATGATATAGACCCAGTTTTAATACCACCTGTTATTTTTTTAGAAATCCATATTGAATCTTTGCATCCTGGATAAATGCTGCCCTATCTCAGACCTTCTCTTCCTTTGAAAAAGTTATTAAGAAAGTGGCGTGTACACAGGTTAATATTTCTTAGAAACTGATGGGCTTTTCGGAATAATTTTGGTCTAGTTTCAGAGATGTCCACAATAATGAATCTCCACTTTTTTAAGTGATTAATGATCTGCCCATAGCAAGATAACTACTGCTGCATTCTGTCTTGGTCTTCTTTAATCTTTTCCCTGCATCTGACACAGATGACCATACAGTTATTCTTGACATCTTGGTGTTTTTTCACAGTATTAGACAGATTTGCCTCCTACCTGTCTGGTCACAATCAGAGTGAGGTGCTAGGTATAAATTCATATTCCATTTTCCATTTGTACTGTGGCATTCTGTAGGACTCCATTTGATACCACACTGGTTCAGTATATACATATGCTGTCACTCAGCAATATATATCACCACACTGAAGATGATACTCCGTTATTGTGCTCATTTTCCAAGGTATGAGTGCTCCTCTTGGTGCCCCTGGAAGACTGTTTGCAAGATATTCATAATATAAAATCAGGTCAAACTCACCACTTCCAGGACTACAACCTTGGTATATCATACCACCTACATAGATTCCATGGATCCAGTCTTCTGGCTTGCCATCTCATTTTTATAGTATGCACACAGAATCTTGGTGTGATCCTTGATTTCCAGCTGGCATTTCAGGATCAGGTGTCATCCCTTATCATTCTGGGTCAGTTGTTAGCCATTACCAGCTCTCAGATCTTGTTGTCATCTGATGAAAATCATCACAATTTAGATCCTCAATCATTGTAAAAAGTTGCTTATGTTACTTCTTGTCTGGACTAATGGGCTAATATAATACCACCCCTTAACTAAGATACTTAAAGAAGCTTTTTTAATTCTATGGAAGGTAAAACCCTAAATTTGATAGCAAAAAAGGGGGGATTCCCTTGCACCACAGTTTAAATCTGCCACTGGTTTATGTATTATAAAAAAGTATACTCGATCAGTATTGCTTTCAGAAGAGATTGGGTAATAATTTACTTTATGGTGTGAAATAACTTCTATCTTACCAAGTAAATGAGATGACCAAGAACTGTGTTTCCCAACATAGACAAGACATGGCTTTTATGAAGAAACTGTGTTCAAATTCTTCCTCATGGGAATAAAAAATCAGATCATAGGGGGTATCCATAGCATGGCATGTAAAGGAAATGCATTGTTGATGTGGGATTTAACCTATTACATGCAAACTGAAAGTTAAGTGTTTGTTGAGCAAAGATTAGATCTTTGATAGCCCAAATCCAGAAACTTACAAATGTCCCTCAAGATCATTTATTTTCATTTTTATTTATTTTTTCTTTCCTTCCCCTGCAGGGCCTTGCTGAAGGACCCCTCTACCTTCACCCAAGTGTTCTATTCATTTCAGCAGAACAGGAACTGTGCTCTTGGGTTATGTGGGAACCCTATGGCTCATTAGTTTCTCCCAGAAAATTTCTATACACTCTCTGTTCTATGATGAAAGTCAGGTGGTAAGGAATAAGCTATCTTCTGGATGCAGAAGGCAGCCGACCCTCTCCTACTGGGAGGACCATCTGCCTTCTCTGTGTCTCCTTAGAGTCTGCAGTCAGTATCTTGTGAAGGGAAGTGTCCTTCACACACTAATTTCCATTCAGCTACTTAGTGCGAGTGTAATATGGTAGAGTGAGCTCAGACAACTTGGAACTCCATGAGTAAACACCTAGTGCTCTCCCTAGGTGTCACTAATGTGGAGAGTCAGAGAAGCATCCCTTGAGTCAGGAGAGGGAAGCTGGCAGTGGTCACTCACTCCCATCCTTCCTGGCCAGCTTCTACAGACACTCGCTCTGCTAGTTGAAATAAGGTCACTTGTACCAGAGTCAGAGCTTTATCCATCCCCAATAAAATGCAGCTGGATGATTTGTTTTATTTTTATTTTATTAATCTGCTGAGCACATAAGCGAAGTGGACAATGTCCCATTTCAGGGTCAGCTCAGATGCACTCACAGGTTACATTACTTGCTCAGACTCAGAAAGTAGGTAAATGAAGGTAGACGGAATAAAATCTTATACTCTGGACTACAAAAAGCAGCTCATTAATAGCCCAAAGGCTTAATCATCTGCAATAACCGTCAGGCAGGATTGCAAGTTTTTGCATAATGGTTAAAGGCAACTAACCCCCTTTCATTGCCACCTAGGACTATCTTCTTTAATTTTGCATTATGAGATTCATAGATCTGTGTAAACAGTTATCCAGTTCATGATTTCAAAACCCAAATCCAAATGATGAAAGCCATACCTAGTTTCTACTTCTCAACCTCCTAGTGCAAGAAATATGGACAAAGCCTAAAATAATGGCGGGACAAAGGCCCAAAAATATGGACATTTTAAATATCGCTCTTATAAACTTAGCAAGTTGCTAGAATAGCAGGATTTGTGTGCATTTTTCTGAAGGATCTGAAGTTTGAAACTGAAATTTATGTAATTATTTAGTGAATACAATCCTCAGCGATTTTCCAGGAAACCACAAACTGTATGAGGAACAGACCAAAAATATAAGACAGAAATCTGGACATTCTGTGAAAATCTGGACAGTTGAATGGTATGGCTAGTTTCAGAATCATTTTCAATACTGTACAATATGGCATTTATTTATTTACTTATTTTTGTGTTCATCCCCTTCTCCTGCCTGCAAACTGTCAACCTTCCTGTGGTAAACCTTCCTTCCCCAGTGGTGTGAGAAGTAATCATGAGAGACCTATTTGCACAAGTAGAATTATTTATAACAGCTATCTGTTTGTATTTTAAATCATGCCGGGCCAAAGACTTGTAGTTTAATACAATTGTGGCAAAACTGAGTACACCTAATAACAGATTTGTGCCTAATCATTTACCACTGCATTTTTTCCATAAACAGTGTTACTGGTAAATTTCTGCACAGTCTGCTGCCTTAAACTGTACTAGAAGTTCAATAGTGAGAGAATTATCTCTCCTCCAGTTTGTGCTTCATTTCTTTTATACTCTGCTTATCATTTCCCCGCTTGCATTCTGTCTACCTCATCCCCTACAACATATTAAGCTACAGTTTCTGAAAAAATTGCAATATTTATTTGATTGTTAGCCTGCTTGTGCCTTGAAAAGTTTTCCAACCCTCCCACCCTTCTGCTGCTATTGTTGTTGTTCTATAGGGTTGCGTCTTTGCCCTCCATCCCTTATGATTATCTGATTTCCAAAGTACCTTCCTCCCCCTCTTCCATTTCTAGTGACTCTTATATAAGCTATTTATGTGCTCTTCCTACCCATAGTTTTCCATAGATCCATGATACTGAGTGCCAACCCAGCAAACCAGAATTGTTCTTGAGAAAACCTCCTTTACTTGCACATTGTCTCTTGTTCATTTTCTTGGAGCTCAGCAAAGCTTGTAGTCCTAGTCTGCATTCCAGAAGTGTTTACTTGTATCCAGTGCCATCCAAGGAAAGATAAGTACTTTGATTGCTAAATAACCAGGAGCGGCTCATGCTATTGGGCTGCAGCGCCCCCCTCCCCAGCTGTACAAAAGAAAGAAAAATTAAAAAACAAAAGAAAAAAGAAATAAAAAACAAATGCGAGGTCCGGAACTCATGCATGCACACTCGTGGCATTTCATGAGTCCAGACTGTTACTGAACCAGTCCAGAGCATGCGCACAGAATCCCGACTGCTGGCAAGACAGTCTGGATTAGGAAGACAGCCTGCAACAGCGAAGATCCCAGATGTCTATGCAATTAGAACTGCATATATTGGAAGGGGATTGTACTGCAAAGGAAACTCTTTGCAGGTACTTGTAGTGTGTGTGTGTGTGTCTGTGTAAAATGCCCCAGTAGCTAGAAAGAAGTCAGGAAATATACCTAGTGGCTAGGCTCAAACCCTGTACCTTGGGAGTAGGTAGTAAGAGCTTGAATTCCCTACCCACCACCGCTTGTGAAATGTTTGCCTCATTTTTGTTCCGTTCCTCAAAATCTGTGGTTTTTCTGGATTTTGAATTCACTAAATAATGACAGGCATTTGAATTTCTGACTTCATATTCTTCAGAAAGTACATGGTAACACAACAATTTTCTGTTCATAAGATCAATATTTGAAATTTGTCCCTATTTTGGGGGCTGTATTCCCCCATTATTGGCTTTATCTAGGTGTTTTGTGCTAAGAAGTTGAAAACTATGGTGAGAACTGAATTCACTAAATGATAGCCATTTAAGTTTCAGTCTACCTGTCTTTCAAGAAACAGCTGATTTATCATAGTGGTATGTTGCTCTGACTGTAATGCACAGGGTCCTGGGTTCAAGACGTGACAGTGAAATGCATGGTAGTAACAGCTTTTATTCTAGCAACTTTCCAAGATTATGCAAGCAATGTTTAAAATGTGTCCCTAGTTTTTGAGCTTTTGCCCCCCCCCCAATAAATGTTGGCTTTTTCCAGATTTATTGTGCTTCAAAGTTGAGAGATACAGTTGAGTGCATTTTACAAGGAGTTGAGAGCTTGAAGAGATGTTTAGTACTGCTTATGCTGTGTCTGCTTGTGTTGTTAATAGCACCACAGGTAGTGTACTTGCTTTTGATGCAGAAGACTGTGGGTTCTATTCCCACAGTATATAAATGTATTACTGATATTGTACTGTGTTGTACTTTTAGCGGGAGTAAAAGATTATTTTTAATTTCAGAAGTTCATATAGATTCTCTTATTTTGTCAGCTGCTCAAGTTACCAGTACTAATATTAAAAAAGTGACCCTTCTTTGACAGGTTTCCAGCTGTAGTGTCTGACTATTTTATATTTTTGCATGACATTTTTGGTCCGTTTTTCATAAAATTGTGGTTTTCTGGCAAATTAGTGGCAAATCATTAAAGACTGAAGTTAGAAAATAATGACAGACATTTGAGTTTCAGATTTCATACCCTTCATAAAATTCATATGAATGCAAGACCTACTATTCTATTATCTTTCTAAGTTTATAAGAGCAATATTTAAAAATTGTCCTTATTTTTGGGCCTTTGTCTCACTTCTATTTATGGCTTTGTCCAGATTTCTTGCTCTGAGGTTCAGAAGTATGACAAATGTATCAGGGCCATCACCGTCAACCAGAGACATTTCAAATTTTGACATACTTGTTGCACCCCACTCCCCCACGTAGTGATTCTGGATGTGCCCAAGCAATGCAAGGAGCAGTTATGCAGTGTAAGTGTGCAGAGTATCCTCCCATTCAAAGTAGACACAAGTACTACAGTGGCTTTTTATCTGTCCTTGATTTTGCAGAATGTTCTGTTTTTCTGTCATACTTCTTCTTATTCAGAAAACGCATGTTGTTGCAGAGCCTGTTGCTCTGCGTTTAAGTAGCAATGCTTTACTGACCATCAGGTAAGCTTTTCTGAGATTGTAAGATGCAAGTAAGCTTTAATAAGCATGCTGTTAAAGAATTACCAACATTGAAAGCCTTTTTGTTGTTGTCATGCAGAGAATATTACATAACTAGATGGTGTATAAGCCTTAGGTATTAAAATGCATATGACAGTATTTGTAACAAAGGACAGGATTACAGTATTTTCAGAAGCTCATTACATGTTTTGGAGACTTGCAGTCATCTTTGCAGGCTTTACCCATAAACTAAACAGAATGACAATCTATCATGTGTGCTCCGGGTCTATGTCATATGAGCGAATTGCACAAATTGCGAACGCTCATAATATCGAACGTAATGGACCTCAAAGTGCTTTTTCTGAGATCGTGGTACAGTGAAGAATGGGATATTTGCCCTTTCCTCACTGTAGTGTGATTCCAGAGTTGGAATATATATTTAGCAGGGGGGGGGGGCACAGCCACCCACAATAGAAAGTTCAAGGTCTGGTTCATTCGATATTATGAACGTTCGCAATTTGTGGGATTCGCTCATATGATATAGACCCTGTGATCCATAACCTGTGCAGTAATCCTTTAAGCAATTTATCTTGAGCTTGTTTCTTGTTTGCTGTTCATTTTTTACTTTGATCATGTTTTCACCATGAAACAAGTAGATAGTTGTTAGATGCTCCTCTAACCAGGTTGAACAAGAAGAAGATAATTGTTAGCTAGTTATGTGGAGCCAGGCTCTCCCAAATCCACCATAGTCCATGTAGGTGTAAATGATTGGAGATGTACTTCCCTGGACTATATGAAGAGTGACATTATGGAGTTTTCAGACTGTGTATCGCAGGCTGGTATAAGCCTGGCACTAAGCAGTATATTAACATCACTGAAGATGGTGCCATAATATGAGCAGAAAATGGTTGATTTCAGTAGCTGGCTGTCTTTCTGGTGTCAATCTAAGGGGATCCAATATTTGTCATCTTCGGTAGACATGGCCAACAGACCATGTTGCTTTGCCAAGGATGACCTCTACCTTCACATCTAGGCTTTCAAATATTGGCTAAGGCTTTGTCCTCCCTCATAGTGCCTTATTTAGGCAATGCCAAATTGAAAAAACTACTGAAATAGAAAAATCAACCCAATGGAGCTCAAGGTATTACTGCTCAATGCCAGGAGCCTATATAAAAAGTTACACCTGTATGTACCTGACCAGACACATGTAGAAACTGGAATGTCCACAAAGGTTCCTTACAAAACAAATTCCTATGCTGATCTTCTCAAAGCCTCGTCTCTTAACTAGGTATCATGCAGACTTCTGAGAGGTGATCTTTGTCTGGCATGTAAGGCATCCCTGGACTCTGTTTTGATAAATCAAACAGAATAAGAACTACTAAATTAAAATACCTACATTTTGCCTTCATCATAAATTAGACATGTTGGAGAGACAGATATGCTTATTAGGGAATTCACATTCTCTGGAACAAGCTCCTCATCCATGTGAAGCAGCGCTTCTCCCTATTCCTATTTAAGTGCAACTTGGACCTATGGATGGGTAATGAGAAATTCACTCCTGCTCTGGCTGCTATGCCACTGATGGACAGAAACAGTCAGTAAACCACCCCCTACAAGTTAAGTAAAAATTAAATTTTGAATCACATTTGAGTTGCAAGGCTAAGCTTTTAAGGGCCCTAGTTGTTGTTAGCCTAGTATGCACCTATGAACCCATGAACCATCATCAAAGCAGCCATCAGGGTTTTTTTTATACAACTCTAACCACTCATCTGGCAGCTAATATGCATGTTTTCATATGCAGCAGCCTGATATGCCTTCCTCTGAGGGTATGCACTTTCCCACATATGCACCATGAAAAGTGCATGATCCAGCTTGGCAGATCCAAGTATATAGTACAGGCCCATACAGTGTATGCTGTGTACCCCTGTCTCCAGTAGATGCTGGCACTGCAGTGAGCTAGATCACCTTCCTTCCTCCCTGATGGGCATACTTATGTCAACAACTCACTCTTTCCATTCCCAGCTTGGGTCTTCCAGCTCCTGAGATGCTAATAGACATTGGGTCAACTGGATTTCAGTCAGGGAGTTATTACTCTGTGCCAAAAAGCTGGGCCTACAAGTGGCTGTTAATGCTAGAACATACTGAAAAACAACCAATGGCCATGGATATCTTGTCTGCCAATGGGGAGAGAGATCATAAGATCATAGGTTCGTAGGAAGTTAGTAGGCTAATGGCCTGAGGGCCCTTAAAGCCTAGCCATATTTTACCCTTGTTATCATGATCAACACCTATTGCCCCTGTCCAAGAGAGACACAGGTGGAACCCCCTGTGTTCAATTTATGGTTACCCATCCAATCATTCAGATTGTGTTTGAAGAGGGCCAATAAGGTGCTCTGTTTGATATGAAGTGGGGGTCTATTCCAAAGGTCTGGTAACCTCTGGTAGACAAATCTGTCCCTCCAGCAGGTTCTATTGATGTTACATACCAGGCTTAGGTCCTTAGAGCGAGAAACCTGTGTGCCAATTGCCTTGTGGATGTGCAGCATTTCCAATAAAGCGGGGTCAGAGATCACCTTATATGCAGGGCAGGGATTATCTCTTGAGTGGTCTGTATGAAACAAAATAACATGACAGTGATTTCAGCCAATCCACATAGGATAGCTGCTGAAGACCTTGAATTTTCTTTGTGAGGAACCTTTGTGATCTCTCCAATTGCTGTAGATGCTTTGAAAGTTACATGCCAAAAGGGGAGTTGTACTCAATTAATGGCCTAATGAGTAAGGAGTACAGGGAGGTGATAACTTCACTAGGAACATAAAACATGGAAAGGCCTAACCATTTGGTAAGAAGAGGTCACTGAACAATGTAGTTTATCATCAAAGTAAATATGGATCTGACCTAATCAAAACTGAGTTCTGGACTGTTAGCTGGCAGACTTTGACAAAATAAAGCAGTGCCTTTTAGAAGTTCTAACAAGCAGGGATTTAGGCTGTACAGAAAAACAAAGGGAAGTCATTAAACTTACTGTCATAGAAGCAATAAGCCACTGTGTGAAATAAATACATAAAAGAAGGGGAAACAATATGTTTATCAAATGATATATCTCCAGTGGTAAAGGAAAAGCATATAGCATTTAGGGAGCAAAATGAAAAAAAAACATTAAGGAACACAGAAAATATACAAATTAAAGCAAGCAAAGTAGGCAAGGGTAATCAGAAAAGCAAATGCTTAAGCAGAGAAAGAGGTAACTAGTTTTGATGCAACCACAGATATCTAAGCATAAAAATTAAAGCAAAGTAAGGGAGGCTGAAGCTAAATAAAATTATTATTAGACAGCAAAACAGGATGTTAGGTAGAAAAATATGACCACTAAACTGAGATGTTTGCTCATGGTTCATGAAAAAAATTGAAGGAAAGAACAAAAAATAGTTTCCAGCTATGAACATGACAAATAATTCTTCATAGTTCATTCACAGAGTAAAGAATCTGAAACTGAAGTTGCATAATGGATTGGGGGTGTTGATAGGGCTCGTTCCTCAATACTTAGTGAACAGACAGAGAAAGTACATATTTATCAGAATGCTCACCATAATAGCAGATATTTAAATAATATGGTCATTGCTGCAGAAAACTTATACGTCTTGAACATTGTTGTAGGTGAACATCAGATGTTCTTCGTGTTTCACTGTTGCAGTCATTACATTTGGCTAATCTGCTTGCAGGTTGCCCTCAGTCGGCCTGAATAACAAAGTCTTGGGTCCTGCGTTGGTTGCTGTCTCCTCTTCTATGATGTCAGATCATCAGGGGTATAAAACATGCAGCCTATGCAATTTTAATCAGTCTTTCTTGCCGCGCGGTGCCCAAAGCAGAAGCAGTTTGCAAGTGCCGGTTGGCTGACTCCTGAAATTTTCATTTTCGAGTTTCAGAACCAAAGTCTTTAAACTAAAGCTAAGTACCCTATTGGTGAAACTTTTTCTTGCTCCTTGGCGATGTCAGTAAAAGTTAATAATTGGATTACTTGTGAAAAGCAAATACCTCATAAGGATTTTAATTTGTACTGTATTCCTTGCCTAGGCCCTGATCCCAACGTGCCTTGCTCTCGATTTTGTGCTAAATTTAACCAACGCACTATTAAGCATTGGTATATTTTTGCTTCTAAATATTTTGGTTCAAGATTTAACTACCCTGAAATGTCATTGGTTAGCAATCTGACTACCGGAATTCACAAAAAACGCAAGGGAAAACACAGAGACAGACCGCCGAGTTCCAAAACCGACAACAAAGCTTCTCCTAAGCCAATTGTTGGTTCGCCGATACTCAGTGAGGTGCTTTTGCAGCCCCTGATACCCGCTACTTTTGAGTCACAGGCCTCCGTATGGGTCCGGAGCTGCTGAGCAGGCACTGTCTTCTGAGGGTGTTTTCAGGCCTCAACATTTCTATATTAAACTGATGCCATCAACAAAAACAAGGTAAAAAACAACTTCTATGTCTAAAAACATGATGCATGAGCCACGTGCTCAGGCCCCTATACCTAAAAAACAAATGATCAAAATGGCTGAGGATTTAATTACCTTGATCAGGGGTTCCCAACCCCAACCCCCCCCCTGCTAAGAGGCCTAGGCAAGGCACTGATTATGAATCTTCAGATCAGGTTTCCATTTCTTCTGATTCCTCTTCTGATCAGGAATTTTCTATTCCACCTTATGAGGATTCTGATGCAGAGGAATCCATCCCATCTGCATCTCCTCCTGAGGATTACTCTTTTGGAGAGACTTTGCATACTTTAAGAGAACATTTTCACTGAGAGAGTCAGGACTTCTCTGAATCATAAAAGAGGCTTAGGGATTTCCTTCTTCTTCCTCAGCATAGGCCTTTGGCAATACCTCCTTTATTAGACATTGTTGATGATGTGTTCTCGGAATCAAGCATGGCTCCTGATTCCCTGCCTCCGGCTCCTAGTGAGCCAGACAGATATTACAGGGTTCCTGACTTCCACGAATTTCTTTTCAAAAATCCTGCTGCTGATCCTGAGACTATTTCTCAGGGTCCCAAGGGTGTTAAGGCTTCTACAGCCAGAAATCCTACCCCTTCTGATAGAGATTCCAGGGCGCTGGATAGATGGGGTAAGAAGGTTTATATGTCTGCAACCTTGGCAATCAGGGCTTTAAACTGCCAGTTTCATATGCTTAAATATCAACAGCATGTTATGGGCTTACTGAAACAGAAAGTGATGTTGATTTCTGATTGTGTGGAAAATAAAAAGAGTTACAGGATTTATTGCATTCAGCAGAACAGGTTGGAAAGCATACTTTGCGATGTGGTTTTGATTCCTTGGAGGCCTCTTGCAGGGCCGCCGTAACTGGATCTGTGATAAGAAGGCATGCCTGGCTCAAGGAGCAAAATCTGCCTGATCATGTTAAAGCTAAATTGTTGGATGCCCCTTTACAGCATGATAGTCTGTTTGGTAATAAGGCAGAAGAGGTTTTAAAGAAAATGGAAGACAGAGCTAAATCTATGCAAACTGTAAAAGGCTTCTTGCAAGTGCAGCCACCCAGGTTCAGTAGGCACTGGCCTACTAAGAATTGGTCCTTTCCTGTGTCCAACAGAGCCACTCAGGGCAAACCCAGGTGCTCAAAAGGCTCCAGATATCAATCACAGGGATCTTACAGGTCAAAGCAATGGGTGCCTCCACCTCCAAATCTGGAGGTAACAAAGCACAACCCTACAGTAAGCAGTCTCAATGACTTTCCTCTACCATCTCCAAGCACTTATATTTTTGGCAGCCCCCTTGGGGGGGAAACTAGCACTTCATGCTCATTGGCAGTTAATTACCCAGGACAAGTGGATATTAAACATAGTTTCCCAGGGGTACATATTTAATTTCCATACTTTGCCAATTCCAAACGGATGGCCAGATCTGCCACAAAACCAGTGAGCAGAGGCCCAGAAACAAGTCATGTCCCTCATGGATATGGGGGCTATTCAACCGGTACCAGAAAAAGAAAAAGGACAAGGATTTTATTCAAGACTTTTCCTGGTACCCAGAAAAGACAAATCACGGCGTCCAATACTGGACTTATCGAATCTGAACACGTTCCTGGACATTCCAAAATTCAAAATGCTGACTTTACAACAGCTACTGCCTATGCTAGGCAAGAATACCTGGTTGGCAACTCTAGACATAAAAGAGGCATACCTGCATATCCCAATAAGGAATTTTGCCGAAGATACCTCCGCTTCAAAGCAGGTGTTTTGCATTACCAATTCTCTGCACTGCCCTTTGGCTTATCTACTGTGCCCAGAATCTTTACAAAGTGCCTGGCACCAGTAATTGCATTCTGCAGACAAAGAAACATTCAAATGTATCCTTATCTGGATAATTGTCTCATTCAGGCAGAGGACAAGGACACTCTTCTTCAACATCTGGCATTTGTAAAAAGGCTTCTAGCATGCCTAGGGTACACCATAAATGAAAAGAAATCACAACTGGTACCCTCTCAAATAATTACATTCCTGGGTGCAAGCTTGAATACAACTGCTCAGATGGCTTACCTCACACCAGACAAACAAATGCAATTGACAATATACTTCAAACAAATGGCAACAAAAGCCCAGTTATCTGCAAGACAAATTCTGCAGGCTTTGGGGTTCATGGCATCCTGCATTCTACTAATTCCATATGCGAGACTGCATATGAGGAAACTTCAATGGTACCTAAAAAGCTTATGGAGTCAACATTGTCACAGCCTGGAAACAATGATTCCTCTCATTCCCTGCCTACAACAGGATTTTCTTTGGTGGGCAGAGACATGTCACCAAAACAAGGGACTTTCATTCACTCTACCCCCTGCCACCCAAACCCTAACTACAGATGCATCAGACTATGCTTGGGGGGCCCACCTGGCAGGGAGATGCATTCAGGGCAAATGGAGCCCAAACCAGATGCATCTGCATATCAACCAGAAAGAAATGCTAATGCTCTCACAGCCTTCAAGGACTTACTTCATCCAGGACAACTACTGATAAAGACTGACAACACCACAGTTATGTGGTACATAAACAAGCAGGGGGGTACCCATTCCTACCCCCTTTGCAGACTAGCCATGGCCTTGTGGAACACAGCCTTGACTTACATCTTCAAGCTCAATTCCTGCCAGGAAAGCAAAACACTCTGGCAGATGACCTAAGCAGAAATCTTATGGACCCGCACGAATGGAAACTGGACCCACAAATCTTCAGCATGTTAACACAGAAATGGGGAAGCCCAGACATAGATCTATTTGCCTCTCCTGAAAACTATCAGTTGGACAAATTCTGCACAATAACTCATCACAAAAAAGCATGGAAAGTGGATGCTCTCTCCTTCAGCTGGAAAAACCTATCTGTCTATGCCTTTCCACCTCTGCCTCTACTCTCCAAAGTCTTACTAAAAGTCAGACAGGAAAAAACAAAAATGATTCTAATTGCTCTGGACTGGCCTCGCCAACACTGGTACCCGCTTCTAAGGAATATGTCACACCTTCCTCCGTGGTACTTGCCTCAAACACCTCATCTATTGTCTCAGCAGAACTATCAAATTCTGCACACTCAGCTCCAAACTCTGAATCTTGCAGCATGGCTAATCAACTAATTATTCAAACCACATCTCTCAGTAAACCTGTGATGGATGTCATTTTGGAAGCCAGGAGGCCTAGTACTAGAAAATCTTATGCTGATAAATGGAAGAGATTCTGTGCTTGGGACCAAGCACAAGGAATGGACACAGCAAAGCCCAATATTCCTCAGATTTTACAATACTTAACTGAGATGCTTGACAAGGGCCTATCTTTTTCTTCAATAAAAATCCATGCCTCTGCCATCTCAGCTCATTCCAACATAGAGCCCCCCCTCTTTTCTCATCCACTGCTAAAACAGTATCTCAGAGGGGCCAAAAACTTCAGGCCTCCCAGGAGAGCGCCAACTCCTGCATGGGACCTCAATTTTGTGCTGGAAAAACTCACCCTGCCTCCTTTTGAACCATCAGCTACTGCGGATATAAAATTTCTTTTTTGGAAGACAGCCGTTCTTTTGGCATTCACTTCAGCTAGAAGGGTTTCAGAACTATAGGAACTCATGGCAGTGGAGCCTTTCATTATTTTTTACCCGGACAGGGTGGCCCTCAGGACGAATCCTTCTTTTATGCGTAAGATGGTATCCAGTGTGGCTCTTAACCAGACCATTCACCTGCCAACTTTTTTCCCAAATCCGCAGAACAAGGGGGAGCGGATTCTGCATTCATTGGATGTACACAGACAACTAAGATTCTACTTAAACAGGCCAAAATCTCTAAGAAAGTCTGAGCAACTACTGGTAGCATTTGCTGCAGGATCAGAGGGGAAGGCTATATCAAAGCAGAGTATTTCTGAATGGATAAGCCATTGCATTTGTTTCTGCTACTTGCACCATTGTAAACCTGTGCCCAAGGGGATCAGATCCCATTCCACCAGGGCTGCCTTTACCTCAGCAGCTTTTCTCAGAGGGTCCCTACCAGAGACATTCTAGAAGCTGCTACTTGGAGCTCAGTTCATACGTTCACAAAGCACTATCATTTACCTCTCTTCTCTAAATCCAGGGCAGGCTTTGCCACTGCAGTCCTGCAGGGCCTTATAGCTGCTCCTAATGCTGTTTAGTTCCATCCTCCCATCCATAGCTTTGGGATTCTAACCATGACTGCAACAGTGAAACATGAAGAACATAGAACAGTTGTGTACACTTACCATAATTGTAGATGTTAGAGTGTATTCACTGTTGCAGTCTGGGTTACCCACCCGCCAGGCCCCTTTCTATACCTTTTCTTTCCTTCACTATACTCAAAACCCTTTGTGGTGTATTTGTTTTTAGTTGAAGATAAATTTTATGTTTCTAAGGTGCATTTATATATTTACAGTTTATATATATATTTTTGCTCCCCATTTGGGGGGCACCTGATATCTGGGGCAAGAAAAACTGATTAAAATGGCATCATCTGCATGTTTTATACCCCTGATGACCTGACATCATGGAAGAGGAGACAGCAACTGATGCAGAACCCAAGACTTTGTTATGCAGGCTGACTGAGGGAAACCCGCCAGCAGATTACCCAAATGTAATGACTGCAACAGTGAGTACACTCGAACATCTACATTTATGGTAAGTGTACACAACTGTACTTTACCTGCCCTTATCTTTACTAGTAGTTAGCTGTCTATAGGGGTGAATGGCTACAGCCTCATGGGACGGCCATTAGAAGAAAGCCAGACTATGAGAAAACATCATATGTTCTCTCTTTTATTTTTATTTATTTATGAATGTATGTATGCATGTATGCATTTAGTTTGTGTCTAGGAAGCTGTGAGCACAGCTATCGTACAAAAAAAGTCTTGATGAAGGCTAAAATACCACTTAAGTATTAAATCACATCAAGAAAAACACCCTACCGTAAATATAACATACTAATTCAAACCTGCAACTGACTGGCAAGGAAGGAAGAAATAGCATCCATTATTGGCAGCCACAGAAAAATATTGAATAACTGTCATACGTGTGTATTTTCTAAGAATATAAATTGATGAGATGAATGAAAGAGAGGCATTATATGTGAGCTGCTTTCTAGAAAGGAGGTTTAATGCAGACTGATTCCAACTGCAAGATCACATGACTCACTATACACACTAGCATTAGCTCTGGTAAAGAAACAAACCTGATTCATATATTGCTACATATATATAACAACATTTACTTTAAAGAAAACTAAATACTGCATTTACAAATTGTGTATATTAATGTCAAAATACTATGTAAATCATGTGAAATACACGGAATTGATTCATCATATAAAAATGAAAACGGCATTAATTCAATAGCAATACTTTCCTTGTATTTATTAATGATATCTGCATGGTTTCTTTATTAGTTTTCCAAAAGTGAGAGCACTGACAAATATTGGGTTGTTTGGAACAGTCTGGGATGTTGCTACACTCATCTCAGTCAACAGCTTTTGACTCTAGTGTATTATAAAACATTTCTAGTATAACATTATACAAAGTAGTTGAATCCACCTGAAAATCAAATTATGAAGATTGAACTGGTTATATCTGAGGAGGCACTTGAATGTTTTTTTTTTTCACTTTCTGATTTAGGCAGCAACTCATCCTTCTGCTGATTTTTTCTGTGCTCTGTTTCCCACTGTGCCTATCAAACATCAAGTCTCTCCATATTAGCTAAGCCCATTCACTCCCCCATCCTGGCTATTCACCAGTGACAGTGAGAGCTGGTCAGTGGAACCTGCCATGCAGCCAGGCATAATGATGGTTTGTATTTATGCTGACAATTTGGCAATGATGGTGTATTCATTATGGGTCCTAACCCCCTTCTCCTGGGCAGGGATCAAGTGATCCACATCATCATGGGATACACTATGCCCTCCCCATGTGAGTGCAGGCTCCTGTGCACCCAAACTATTGGCTACAGTCTTGTACTTAGACCATTGTTTGTATCACTAGACCTCCTTTGAGTAATTCTAGCATTGGATGGTCCTGACCCTGGGCATGCCTTCCTCCTCATGCCATCTTCAACATATCCTAGAGCAGCTAATCTAACTTGCATCATGGGTGTCATAGTCAAGGCTTTATCCCTCTATGCAAATGGAGCTAGATCTTCCTTATGCTGATTGGTGTCGCATTATCCTATAAAAGCTCATAGTTTAGACAAATGTTTTATATTTCTGTGAATGATTTGTATATCAGACCATTTCACCAAGTAAGATCTCTGCAGTTCTGAACAACCAGTCAGTGTTCCTTGAACTGGGTCTTACTTCCAAGCAAATCTTGACACATCCTCATTATTTTATCTCTTCACAAAAAAGAAAGACTTTTTGCTGTTTTGTCAAATTAAAACTTCTGTTTACACTTTCTCATTTGCAGTCAATCTGTGCCATGGCAGATTGTCATAATGGGGGTTGGCATAATGATTAAGGTATTTACCTCACGGAGACAAAGTACAGGGTTTGATTCTAATGTTTGGTTACTGGCTAGGCTTACAATAGTCAGCAGACTGATAGCCTAGTATTTACCTATGAACCTATGAACTGTCTGGTATCAGCAGAGGAAGAGGAAGCAATAACTTAAATCTGAGTTGGAAACTCATCAATAGCTTAACCTAACAGAAGTTTGGTGTACCTACCATGGACAATTTAACAGCAAACTAGTTAGGTATTTCCTTAATAATAGCATTTGAAATTATGGCATTATTGTAAGCTAGGGCTAGGCTGTATCTTTAGAAAAAGACCTCCACTAATTATTTTGTCTGATCTGGTCTGTTGTTAGTAAACCCAAGGATAATTTCCCTAATAAGAGGTGATAGATAACAGTCATTCTTTATCCAGGATTCAGTGGCAGTCATCACATCCAAATACTTTAACAGAATTCAGATTTCAAGCAGTGGCCATTGGCAGGAAGAGACCAGGGGCCAGGGGTCATCTGGATATCAACAGGCAAGGAGATGTGCATATGACATAGGTACCAAAGCATTCTGATTTTTCTGTTGATCAATATGAGGAGGCATGCATCTAGCAGTATGGTGACCCTGAACATAAATAAGTTCAGAACCTTGATCTAGGTCTCATCATGAGCCCACTCAAGCCACCAGAGATCATAGGCTAACATCATACCTCTCAACCTGTTAGAGTAAGAAATCTGAACAAAGGCACAAATAGTGGTGAGACAAAGGCCTACAATTAGGGACACTTTTTAAAATACTGCTCTTACAAACTTAATTCATAGAATAGCAGGTTATGCATTATCATTAATTTTCTGAAGGATATGAAGTCTGAAACTCAAATGTGTGCCATTATTTTCTGACTTCAGTCCTCAATGATTTGGCAGTAATTTCCAGAAAACCACAATTTTATGATATACAAACCAAGAATATGAGGAAAAATCTGTACAGTTGAGAGGTATGAAACATGAAGGGGGGATTCTGTGCACTTTGGTCTCAGTTGTCCTTCATATTAGCTTAGTAAGGTCCCCAACCAATGGCTAACAGTGTAAATAGAAATCTAAAGCACTGAAACAGCAAAAATAAATGTTGCCATTATTTGTAATTAAAGCAATATATAATTGAGGAGGGGTAAACCTAGGAAGTGTGACGGTACAAATAAAGTGAAATGAGTTTATAAGAGGAGTGGAAAATATGGTTGGTACCTTTAACAGTAAGAAATGAGTGTGTGGCATGCATGAGAGTAGGCTGTACTAGACGTATAACAGAGACAATCTAAAAACAACAAAATTATAAAATGGAGATGTGGTGAGGAGGTGACAGCGTAACTATTTAAAAAAATGATGGGTAGGTGGACCAGAAACCCCAAAACAGAGAGGCAGGTGCACAGCTCCTACATTAAAAGTGATGGATTAATACTAACAACTCAGATTACTGAAGGGTAGTGGAAACAAAACAGAAGAAAAATCAAATACTCAGTCTTAATATCACTAATCCATTTTAATCTTCAAGAAACCTTAGTTTGCATCAAGAATATAGAAAAACTTGGCAGATGGCATAGTCCTGCTTCACAATTGTCATAATGCTGTTCATCAGTTCAGTTGGTCCATTCCGTCTGATTATAACCTCCATAGTTTCCATGCACTTCAGTTGCTGTTCAGCTCAAGCTCTGAGTGCAAGTGGAACTCTCTTTTTTGGAATAGTATGCACTGATAAAGCCTCTTGGGAAATATTTCTATGATATTTACTTTGCAGACAACTTAAGCCTTCAAACAGATAAAAATATTTCGGTACATCAGTTGTCATGTCATTAACAACTGTGGGCACTAACTCTAAACCTGTGCATTAGATTAAACAAATAACTGTTTATGTTCCATACTAACTGAGCTATTAGTCAACTATTTATGTTAAATACCTCTGTGACTACTCTCTGCAAATGCACACATTACCTAACTTTATGCTGTACTAGTGCTAACAGGCTGAACTTTTTGCTGAAGTCAGTTTGAACCTGTCCTACATGAATTATTTTCACAATGTCAAGTGGTTCACACTCATTTATATCCAGAATATTTAAAGTGAACCTGCAGACACACTATCAGAAACAACAACTTGCATATTTTACATTTCTATTCACAGTCTATCTAGACCTGAGCTGAATACTTCAGTTTATTACCCAAGTACAACAGAAGCATGCATGCTAATATGGGCACTTCAAAGGGCACTTCAGTGCCTTAGAAGTAGTCAGACAATATGCTGCATTCTACTTCAGGTTCAAGCATAAATATAGTTAACATGTCGTTTAACCAGCAACTTTTCTCACCATAAATTATTCTTACTCTCAGAAGGAGTTTGAAGTGAATCCATGCTCTGAAGTGAATCCATGCTCTGATTACAAGTTATTGGATTTTCATCATCAAGCATCTCAGCAGTTACTGTCTGTTATACTGAGATCAATTTCATCAAATTGGACAACTAACTGAAGTCTTTCTCCTACAATGTGGGGAACACCTGAAGATGTACCACTCTAAAAGGTGTGGTTGGACGAGGTGTACTACTTGATGACAATGGTCTAAATAGAACATATCTAAAATATATTTACCTTTAAACTAGTCTTCTGCCTCCAAAAACATCAACATCTTGTTGTAGCACTTACTCTTTTTTTTTTTTAATATGGACTTTTTCAAAATGGTTCTGACCCCCATAAACCTTACATGTTTATTAAATGGTTTGCCACATGCTTCCTCTTCATTCTAGCTGCAATTGCACTGTGTGTTTTTCCTGCTCATTTGTTCCAGGTGTTATTTCAAATGCAATGTGGTTGCCAGTATTTTCACTTTAATTGTTAATACTTTTATCAGTTCCAGATTCATTTTTTTCTGTTTTTCATTTACAGATTTTATTTTGTACACCTACAATCTAGAACCGTACTTTTAAGATGAACATGCATATCGGTCACTCTGTCCTATCTTATTTTTAACAGTTCCAACTTCATTTTGTTCTGTCTCTCATTTACAGCTCTTACTTTGCATGCTTCCAGTTCTTCAGTCATGCTTTTAAGATGAACACATACATCAATTGCTCAGTCCTATCTGCTTTCCTTAATATTCTGCATCTTAATGTTAATTTTTGATTCCACAGACAATGTTGTCTTTGACCAATGAATCAAAATTACTAAACTCACACACACTCTGTGTTTCAGATCTTTCACATAAGCATTTTTTTGACTTTTGAACCATTTTATTTCTAGTGAAAAAATAAATACCTTACATATTTTTGGATCATAGTATATTTGAAATGTAAAACACAATTACCGTACCAATGCCAAAGTCCTCCTAACAAAAATATGAAGCAGCAAACAAAAGGAAGGCAGGACACTGCTGTACGAACTCCGTTTAATACACAATAAAAATCCACAAGTTAGCGCTTTCGGGATAACACCCTTCTTCAGACATTTTAAAAAGTTCTAACAACTCAATTAAATACATCTCTGTTAGTGACCTAACATTCAAAACAACCAATCAAACATTAAGAATGTCAATAAAAGCATTAATAAAAAACCCGCCTCCTTTGTAGGGCCGGTTTTAAAGGGACCAGATCATTTAACCCTGGTTCCCTATGAGCTTGCAATTCTATAATCACTTACCGAATCCCTTGAGTCACGTTGGATTATAGAATTGCAAGCTGTATATTTGAAATGTGTATTTTAAATCAGAAATCTTGCCTTTCTGCTCTTCTCTGAATTTAAAAGTCTTAAATACTTTGATGGCTTTGTCATCTTTGAGTTGAAGAAACATTGCATATTGTATATTTTTCTGATGTTTTCCATAGGTAAACTTGCAGTGATTTACAGCACAAAACATTGAATCCAGAGCTTTTAGTTTTCACTGGGACATCCCTGTGGTTATATTGCAGATCTTGAGCCAAAAACTGAAGAAATGCAAACACTTGCTTGTGCAAAGTGCAAGACACACACACACACACATATATATATATAGGATTAACTTTGTAATCCTGAAATCCTGACATATCGAATTTCAGAATTTCTAGATCATAAAGCCGAAACCTGACAATCCCGAAACCCCAGAAGCGTGAATTTTAAAATCGCAAACACTACACTAACCATACACCATACACACACACACACACACACACACACACACACACACACACACACACACACACACACACACACACACACACACACACACACACAGCTTCCCCAACACACAAACACTCAAACACTCAAACCTACACTACATGCACCCCCACCCCCCACTTAAATATACTAACACCACAGTCGCACTACACAGACAAACACACAAAAATACCACCATACAAGCTACATTCCCCTCGCACACACAGATCACAGTAACCAAACACACTGACACACACTAAAGCCGCTAACCAAAACCCTTAAACATAAATACTTACCTGAACTTCCAGCTATCCCTTCACACAACACAACACCAGAAGCGCTACTTCAAAATCTCCGTACTTCGGGATTTTGAAATTGGCGCTTCTGGGTTTTTGAACTTTTGAGCTTTTGGCTTTATAATCTCGGGATTCTGAAATTCGGTATTTCAGAATTTTGGGATTATAAAGGGTTCTCATATATGAATAATGATTTGTTTAATCAGGAAAAATGCAACATTATGGACGCAAGACTGTTAACAGACTTTCCATCAAAATATTTGAGTTTTGAAGCCGTCTTGATACTGTCCATGGATGTAATACAAACAAGCCCCATTAGAAAATGCATGGCTATTACTGTATCACTCCATTCTGAATTAAATTCTTAGAACTCGTAGTTATCATAGCCATTCCTTAAGGTCCTAAAATGAGATGCACTCTTTATTGCCTTACAGTTTCTGTCATTTCAGCACTTCTTCCTATATGATTCTTGCACTAAGCTTTTACATCATGTCATCTGTTATCTTTTCTATCGTCATGCTTTGCACTATCACCTTCCATCATTTCTACTTGCTGTCCCGCTTGAGTCTGTTCACCTAAATCTGTATGGTTTCTCCGTTCGTCCAGCTGCTGCCATTCTTCTCTGTGTCTTGTTGCATTCTAACCCTGTCATATCACTTTCACTGTATGTGCCACTGCACTGATATCCATAGCCGATACAGTTTGGAGCTCCATTTGTACTGTGAAACATATTGTTCAAAGTAATCTGCAATTTCTGCTGTATACCAGGATAAAGCAGTCAGAGAATCTCAAGTCAAATTCTCCTAAGCTCATTTATCTATATCTACTTGCAGGGCAATTATTTATTTTCTAGAACTCATGCCCAATGCACCCTGCAGAACTTTCAGGCAATAATACTTACTATTGGATTAATAATTGGTTGAGGCATATATATGGACACTAATTGCAACTTCATGCCGATGGTGTACACTACAGCCCAGCCTAATTATCTACAACTGATACAGACTAAAAACTTGCTTCATAAATCAATCAGACACAACAGTTTTAGCTCACCTTATCACTGGATGCATACTTAATAACACTGTTCAGTTTGATGCCTGGTTGTCAGAACATAATTCAGAAATAATATGAACATCTGAAGCTTGGTTTTTGGTAAACTCACTTTCATTAGGATGTGAAAGACCTGGGAAATATGTTTCTTTTGGTGTCAAGTTTCTGCTTAGATGCCATCTAACATATCCTGATTAACTGCTGACATGGCAGAGCACCTTAAGCAACATAGTATATTAGCTTACTTACCACTCACTGTTACATCTCTTACGTTGGGTGATTTTATTGGTGCAGTACAATTACAATATCCTAAGAAAAATGCCTTTCTATTAGGGCACTTACATGTTAGCATTCTTGGATTCCTGAGGGAAAATTAAAAGACTGTCTAGCTGATATCACTATGTCTCAAAGGGTGCATCATCCTCACAGACTCAACATCTGCTCAGGAGACCATTGTTTACTTGACCTGGTTTTCACTAACCAACCTTTTCCATTAGTGTACCATGAAGCACTCCCTCCTGTACTGTGTACTGCTGTATACAGTTTGCTCAGTTAGCTGATATGCCTAGATTCCACATTTTTCATAATTCATTCTCAAGACCTTGATTCTCTTGAACATTTCAGATTGACTGGACCTTCATTGTAATAGCTTAAGAGCTCATTTCAGCATGCTTTGCATTCACATAGGCTGATAAAACTGCAGGCCAAGTGTATCCCAGCCTTTATTACATGCAGTATAAGAGGGCAGTGACCATGGATGACCAAGGAGTGAAGAGCACTGCCGCACCTTTGTGACTTTGTGTGAAGTGAGTAGAAGATGACAAGTGATATTCAGAAACATGACACATTTATCTGTCTGATAAAACTAAATAGAAAATTCAAAGGCATGAGATTGTGTGCCTTAGAAGCAGACAAATCAATATCTCTCAAATCCTATATTTTCGGAAGTGAAATTAATAGTCATCTGTCCCTAACAATCAATGTCACCTAGAGTACAGCTAATAGCAACAAACTGGTAGTCTCAGATTAGGTAATGACAACAAAAAGGGCACTGTGAGATAGCCAAATGGCTTACGTCCCATCTTGAATAATTCAGACTTCTCAACTGCAGCTACTGTGTTATGAACTTCTCTGACATTTACTCCCTTCACTCCACCTTTCTGGTTTAGGCAAAGTTTTACAAACTGAAACCTGGTCCATACTTTCAAAACCTACTGCATATGTACCTTATTTAGTAAGACCTTTCAGTTACATAGGCTGCTGTTCGTTATTCAATCAAATATCTCAGATGGAAAAAAAGCCACAATCATTTCTGTTCCAAAAAGCTGTATCCCTTCCCATAATAAATCTATTTTTTTTTTTCAAATATTTGCACGTGCTCAAGAAGACTGTTTCTTTCCAACGGTCTGAATATGTGACTAAATATAGAGCTATACATTGACATTACCGTAGTTTTCTCATAGTGAATAGTGTCGCAACTATTTGTTCACTCAGTAGCCATGTCCATAAAGTAAAAGAAAATTAAATGTTAACCAGAGTTATTTTTGTAAAGAGAAGTAAATGCCAGCAGTGTTGGTGTAGGGGGAATAAAGCCCTCATGATGGCCTAGGCAACCTAAGTTTAGTTAGGGGCTTGGGTGTCTCTTGCAGCTGGTATGGGAAGAATAGATGTTCTCAAACTTGGAAGGAGGGACAGACTGTGGATATCCAATGCCACAACCCTCACAAAAGGGAAGACAATGCAACAGATTGTCCTAGGGAGAGCTTTTGGCCACTATGTTATATATTCAGTAGTCTTCATTGTAGATACATGGGCAAATGCATTCCCAAGGGGAGGTCATGCAGGCTGTGTGTAATGCAGGGGGAGGGTTAGGGCAGGGCCTATGACATATATCCTAATTACTAGGATGCCAGCAAGGGCACAAATTACCCACACAATTGCCACAATGATAGCCTATCTGAATGTCTCTCACCCCCAATCTAGGGACACCCAGTGCAGAGAATGTGTGGGTCTTCTCTGACTAAGGAAGCTTGATAATTGGCAGGCATGGAGGCCAAAGGCACACAGAAAAAATCCTGACACCATGCAAGTCAGTGCATTCGTTTTAGGTAAGTTCTGCAAAAGCATGCATATACATGTTTTGTCCTAAATGTGCACCCAACTAAATTAAAATGAGAATGAAATTAATATGAATTATAAGAAACAGCAATGAATTATAGCAAACACTGAGGTACTCTACTATTCAGAAATTCTTTACATGTTGCATTTCATCAGGACTTCAATACTTCAGAAATGATCAGTTCTGTATTTTACACTGATGCTCCTTTCCATGTCCTTCTCACGGAGAAATAAATTATCTTCTTTCCTGAACCTGCTAATATGGCCATTTGACATTTCTTTATTTATGGTGATCCTTTTCTTTTTGCCCATGCCTCATTACTTATCTCTTTCCTTTGCTAAATGCCTAGTCCACTAGAGAAGCCCAGTGCCATATCAAGGGCTCCTAGTCTATCTGACTATGACAGTTTCTTTATACCCCCTTTGTGCGCTTTGGGTTCTGTACTACTTTTTTAATTGACCCTGTGTTGTGATCCTTAACCTCCAATGGTACATTTCTATTTATCTGTTATAAGACATTTGATCTACCCTTCCATTCTATCATCATCCTCTTTCCCTGACTCATGTTATATCCAGCAAGCCTTCAGGAATGCACCTTTTCCAATGATTTCCAGTCTTCTTTCCCCATATTCTGCCCTACTTCATAGGTTGGTACTAGGCTATTGGCTCTAGGGCCTATACAAGCCTAGCCATAACAATTCCCTGGATATTTCTTCCCACAATATTTACTTCTCTGGACCCTGTCTGGCAGGGTGACTGACATGATCCCCGGGGTGAATTTCCTATCTCCCATCCAGTCATCAAGGTTCCTTTTGAAGAGGGCCAAGGAGCCGCTCTGCTTGACATGTATGGGCAGTCTATTCCAGAGTATGGGGAGTCTCTGGGTCAGGAACCTATCCCTCCAGCATGTTTTGTTCATTGCGATGACAAAGTTTAGATCCCTGGAGCGTGTGGCTCTGAGGGATTGGGATTTCTTTAAGTGGAGCATGTCCAACAGCTCAGGGTTTGACATGGCTTTGTATGTTAAGCAGAGATTGCTTCTGAGGAGATGATATGCCACAGAGTATAGCTGGAGTTTTTTTAGACTGTCAGCATATGGCATCTGCTTTAGGCCTGTGATTCTTTTAGTGAGGTATTTCTGTGTCTTTTCCAGCTGTTGCAGATGTCTTGTGAGGTACATACCATTACTCTATAATGGGTCTAATGAGGGATGAGTACAGTGGGACAATGACCTCCTTTTTTCTGGATGAAAAGCCCTTAGTGATGAGGTGTGCCACATAGAAGGATTTCCAGTCTGTTGTGGCGATGTGGTTATCGAAAGTGAGACCACTGTCCACCTGTGTCCCTAAGTCTCTCATCACACTTTCGATGTTTAGTGTACTGCCACCTATATGGTAATTCATGGGTACATGTTTTTTTCCAAAGGGGATAACTATACATTTCTTGGCTTTAAGCTTGAGCCCATGGCTCTGGCACCAGGCATCTGTTTCTGTAAGGCCCTTTTGTAGAATATCCACATCATTTGGGGATTCAATAATGGCTCCCAGTTTGCAGTCATCTGCAAACTTTGTTAGCCAGAGTCCCTTAGTGTTAGCCTGTACTTCAGAGAAGTAGATGCCAAACAAGAGTGGTCGCAGGACTGATCCCTGGAGCTGGATTTGGAATCAGCTACTTTTGCAGTCTGGGTTCTGTCAATAAGCCAGTTGGCAACCCATTGAGTGATGTAGGGATTTATGGCCAGCTTAGTAAATTTATCTATGATTCCAAAGTGGGGGATGGTGTCGTAGGCCTTGGCGAGGTCCAGATAGGCTGTGTGGACTGCCTTACTCTCGTCCACAGCTCTGGAGACTGATTTGAAGAAGTCAATCAGGTTCAGGAGACAAGATCGGCCCTTCACAAACCCAAACTGGGTGTGGTCCAGTGTTTGAAGGTTGCCAATGTCTTTGTTTCTAAGTTCCATGATAATGCGTTCCATGCCCTTGCAGATCAGGCTTGTCAGACTGATAGTTGCAGATCAGGCTCATCAGACTTGATAGTTATCGACTTTTTGCCCACTCACACTGGCACAGCATGTGCACCGCTCCTTCTCTTTCCTTTTCCTATCTCCAGCAGCTTTCATTTCCTTTCCCTTTACTCATGAGCTGATATGTCATCTGTATAGCACAGTCATTTGTTGATCCCAAATGGAGTCCTAGCTGCCTCAGCTTCTGGCTCAAACTTGTGATGTCCTCCCACTATCTTTCTTCCCAAGTTAGTCCCTCACCCATTTCACATTTAGCTTTTAACATATCTCTCCTTTTCTCCATGCAAAATACATGATATACCAGACCCAGTCTTCCACCATCTTGCCACCCTTTCCATTTGCCAGTTATAAAACTAGAGCTATTCATATGACCTTTTCTGTTTGTGATCTGTTATCCACCTTTGCAGTCTATGTTGCACACAAAATTGCATAAACTAGATTTTCTTTTTCCTGCCCACTCCCACTGAGCCAGTAAATCCCCACTCCAGTTACCTCCTTCACCTTTCTCCTCAGCTGGCCTGCCATCCTTGCCTCCCTTCCATTCCAGATTGTGAGCCATTCTTTTACCCACAGTACTGGTATCTGCTACCACTCCCTTTCCTGACATAGACTTTCTGTAAACTCCCTGTGTCTGATACTTTCCTAACATTCCAAAGAGTATGTCCAAAAGATGCTTCTTCAGAATTATAATCTTATATGGTAAATCACATTTGCTTAGCCATGTTATCTCTATGTGTATCTCTCTTCTATCTTCTCTTGTCCTAATTCATTGGTTAACAAAATATACCAGAGAATATCTGTCAAAATTGGTGTATCCCAACCAACCTCTGATTTTCTGCTGGCTCTCATCTTATTTCTTGTTGTTCCACCCGCTACAGTTTTCCACACAAAATCATCACATACATTGTTTATGTTCTATATTGGTATATGCCATGAAATTGGAGGAATAGATCTTGAAAAATGCTACAGGCCTTTGAGCTTATCATCATATGCACCTTCCACCCCTACATTATCTTTGATTCATTTTTGAAATCCACCTCACTTCTCAAAGTCCCTCCAGAAGTGTTATTTTAATTATGGCCTGATTCCTCCATTCTTCTCTAATCTCTTTCTCCACCTTCCCTTCGCTATTCCCTCTCCCACCTTCTTGTTACTTTCTTCACCTTATTTTAATCCTCCCCTTATACCTCCCTGATTTTCCCTACATTCGTATAGCTATGTACAATGTTTTATTGCTTGTACTTAAGTTAGGACAGCTAAGCATGTGCAAATTTCTCTTCCAAATCCTATTGGGTCACTGCATTCAATTTATTTGTTTCTTTATTTATTAGCAAGTCCCAGTGAGAAAAGCTGCACAGCAGAACAAATGCAATGAGACATATGAGCCATAAATTAAATGTATAAAGATCATAAAAATGAGAAAAAATACAGTGTATAACCAATACAAGGTTACAAGAAAACCCAAAGTAGGTGAAGTTCAACCAAGATTACAAAATGCAATTCAGATGCAATAAAAACAGATAGAGAAACATTGTGACATCCGGAATATGTAGTTTTTCTTTCATAAAAAAATTCAAACACAGTATATACAAAACATAGGGTAGAAACAAAGACAGAGTAAAGATATGTGATTAAACAAGTTTGTAGGATGAATAAGCAAATTTAAGATGATAGTGTAATAAGAGTGTGGGAGTGGAAGATAGAAGCGAACAACAAGAGTAGGGGAGCAAGTGGAGAGACAGGAGAGAGTAAACAGGTCAGGGTGGAGATGGATCGCATTAAGTGCTTATGTGGGCTACCTAGTGTTAGAAGGGAGTAGGAGGGAAATGTAGTATGAGCATTTTGTGCTTAAGAGCTAAGAGAATTGTCAGGAAGGGAACATAAAAGGGGGCAGGCTATGTTGATTGACTGTGTTAGAAAAATAATTAGAAGGAGGGAAAAGAGAATGTAGAGTGAATATAGTATTTGGTGGGTTGGGAGAAATATAGAACAATATTTGATTCTTTGGAAGAAAACTGGTATGTATTGTCATAGTATGGTAGTAGTTTGGATAGTATTAGTCTATCTGGGAGCAGTACGGGAACATACCCATGTGTCCAAGAGGTATTGTTTTACTTGCAGTTTGAAGGATTTTGTGTTTCATGTAGTCTATGAGCAAGATAGATGGAGTTCCAGATTTTGAGGACAGATGTGGGCTATATGGTGTCACCTGCAGAATTGTTAGGTTTGATTTTGATCAGTAGAAATTTATTAGTAAAACAAAATGTTCAGGTATGTGTGTATAATGGTGGAGAACATAAGTTAGGCTTGGAAATTTATCATGTTTATGTATGAGACTGTGGATAGTGGCTAACTAAGGTAGTGTGAAGTTGTACCTGAGTTTTAGCCAGCACAGTTGCTTAAGATCCAAGGAGATGAAGGGACCTATAGTGGTGATCAACAGCAAATGTTGCCAAGTTTATAAATATAAGAGCTACATAGAGGAGAATTGGGATTAAGAAAGTTATCGCAATAGTTTCCTAGTGGTAGCTGGGATGTATGATTTGATCCTATAGAGGACATCGGGTTTTGATGGGTTTTCTTTATAGCTTGTTTCATGTGTTAATAAACTAAAATGAAGAACCACACTGCAGGCACAGGAAAATGTTTTGTTAGCGCTTTCCTTTATTCAAAATAGGCAAACTTCATCAGAAAAATTTTACAAAGCATAATATATCCTTAAATAAGCAAAAATTGATTGACATCACCACAAATAATTAAAGACAAACTCCCATTTAAAGAGCAATGAACCAAAAAATATATACGTAAAAGACCAAGGAATAAATAAAAAAAAAAATATATATATATATATATATATATATATATATATATATATATATATATACACTCATACCATACTATAAAATCCTACATAAACACAATATCAGATTATGGCTGCACAAATATACACTTACATATACATAAAAAATATATAAAAAATATATATATGTATATACATATATAAACTAATAATAGGAAACTAAATATAAATACATGATATGTAAATTAACATTATCTTTTCAATGCCCTCATTTTTAAGATACTTCTAATAGAAACGGAGTCATTAAGGCCAGGAAAAACAAGGGCATTTAATTTGAGTTGCCACATTAGTTCCTTCTCATCCAATTTCAAGGATAATGGCCCACCCCTATCGTTTTCGTACACCTTATCCATAACAAGAAAAACAAACCTATGTTCAGGATGATCTTTGATATGCTTAGCTAAAGCATTATTTAGGTTCAGTTTTTCAGTAGCATACAGATGTTCATAAATCCTTTTCTTAAGGGTTCTCTCAGTTTTTCCAACATAAAAAACTTCACATAAAGTGCAGGTACTCAAACAAACAACACCCTTTGAGTTGCAATTAAATTTACCCTTAATATTATATTTCCTTCCAGATATTTTAAAGGAATTCCTAACATTAATGTATTTGCACCACCTGCAAGCTTCACATTTAAACATGCCATTATGTGATAAGTGTAATTTAGGGGTCTGATTCTCCAATAAACATTTGATGTTCCTACCTTTTCTAAAGACCACTCTAGGTGAATCACCCACACATTTTTGAATGGTGTTTTCTTTAATCAAAAAACACCATTTCTTAATAAGAATAGATCTTAACAGTGGGGCATCTAAAGAAAATGTAGTAATAAAACTCAATTTCTCAATACTTTGATCTGAACATCCTGGCCCATCTGATACAATAATTGACCATACCATCTCCCAAGCTGTTCTCACCAATTTTTATATTTAATTCACCTGAATCTAATCCAAGAATGAGCGAAACATCCATAACACCTTTCCTCAATAGGGGTGTAAAAAAGCCATTCAACCTTTTATGATGAACCTCACAAATTAATTCATCCAGCAAGGCACTAGGATACCCACGTTTAGTAAACATCTCCCTCAATAAATTACATTAATCCAAAAAATCATTCTCCAAGGAAACCATTCGAGCTGCCCAGGCAAGTTGACCTTTTACCACTGCCCTTTTCTGAAATTGGGGGTGGTAGCTGGAATAATGAAGAAAGGCATTAGAATACATTGGTTTCCTAAATATTTTTGAAATAAATCTTCTATTAGGAACATCTTTAATTAATTTGACATCTAAATATGAAATGTCATCAGTTTTAAATTCCCAAGTAAATTTCAAAAAATTAGTAAAATGTGTTATATCTTGGATAAATAGGTTAGCTGAAATTTGATCCCTTTTCCAAAGGATAAAGATATCATCCAAAAAACGGGTGTACCAGGCTACCTTTTGTTGGAAAACGACATTCTTAAATAAAAAATGTTTTTCCCAAAAGACCATAACTGTGTTTGCAAAAGTGCCCCCACAAGGTGAACCCATGGCCACACCCATTTTTTGTAGATAACATTCTTTATCAAACATAAAATAGTTGTTCTTAAGCACTAATTCTAATAAATAAATAATCAAATCAATGTTGGACCCATCCACTTTTTTCTCCAACAAAAATTCCCTCACCCAATCACAGCCCATGTCCTGTGGTATCACTGTATATAAATCACGGACATCGATCTTGAGGAAATTTATCTTTTCAGAGAAAGGGAACTTATTAATACTCTCCAAAAAGGCCCATGAATACATACAAATCTGAAATTCATCCATTAGTGCCAATTTGAGTTTGCTGTCAACAAACTTCGCACAACCGTAAGTGATGGACTGCCTACCATCAACAATGGGACGAAAAGGAGGGTCCCTCAAGTCTTTATGGATCTTGGGCAGCCCAAAAATTACAGGGGTAGTAGGATAACTGATACAAAGATAATTGTATAAATCTACAGCAATACATCCATCAATAGAAAGGTGATGTTTTATGTGTTAGTCAGATTTTAGCTTTTTATCAATGCTGTCCCATAAATGCTTAGTGTCGGTTACTAATTCGGTCTTGGTGAGGTTGGAAGAGGATAAAGAAAAGTGAATTTTTTGCTCAGATACTTGCTTGCAGTAAAAAGAAGCAGCTTAGACTGCTTAGGATCAAAGACTAGCTGTGAGCCACTTAGCCATGTCCCAAAAGAAAAGAAGAATTGTTGTAGTTTATCCACATTTTTGGCAGAGCAGATGAGAGTTAAGTCATCTGCATACTGGAAGAGGGTGCATAATTGGTTGCTGTGTGTAGATTGTTTATAAATATGTTGTTTAGTTTATGTGATAAATCAAGAAGTAACCATTGAGACTAGATTGCCTTTGTATCTACTTTTGTTTACAGTGGTGATAAAGCTAAGAAAGGCTGTAATGTTACTGTGATAATGGTGGAAGCCATACTGTGTGTAAGAAAGAAGACTATTGTTGTGATGAAGGACAGTATTTAAGATTGAATACACTTCTCAAGTAGTTTGTACAGAGGTGACAGAATGTCTATAAGCCTATGACTGGAGAGTTCATTGGAATTTTTTCCTTAACATAAAGGTACTATGTAAGATTTTTTTCCACAGAGCAGGGGTGCAGCTTTCCTTAGCTGAATTGTTTAATAACATGCAGTCTGGGTAAACCAGAGCATCAGCTGTATTCTGATGTATTCTGCTGACAGATCATCTGGGACACAGAGTAGTAGGTTTGAAATTATGAAGTATGTTCTTGATGGTGGCTGTAGGAAATGGTTAGAATGAAAGAGGTTTGGAGTGTTCTTTGGATTCAGGGGGTGATGGTGTGCCTGTGGTGGTTGATTTATTAGTAAGAGATTTCACAGTTTGTATGAAGCTGGTATTGAATTGGCTGGCTATGCTGCCAAAATGAGTGAGTACCAATGGGGTTGGTTGGGTAATCTGGTCATGATTTAGCAGCTGATTGATGGTGGAGCAGAATGACTTGGGTTTGTTATGATTAACTACATGAAACAAGAGAAAGCAGAAAAAAACAAAAACAAACAAATAAATCACAGCCACAGATGTATTGAGCATGTTATTAAACAATTAATTTTATCTGTGGCTGTGTCTTTTTTGTTATGATCAACTGGTCTGTACTATTGTTTTGAAAGTTTTTTTTTTCAGATTTGATCCTATTTTTAGTGCAGTTCCTGAAGTGTTTGTATTTGAGGTGATTTAACTCATTTTTTTATTTTCACATTTTCCAATCTCTATCTCTTTCATTGAAGGTGGTTTAATTTCTTTGGATAGGCAGGGAGCTGGATTGTCTTTTACTCTTTTGGTTGTGATTAGGACACATTCATTTAGTATATTTAGGTAAGTTATGTTGAATAATGCTACAACTTCATCAGGCTGGATTGTTTCAAATATCTTCTGGTGTGCAGATTTTAAATTGGAGATGAGCATTTCTTTAAGGAAAGAGGTGAGATTGCAAGCTTGGTTGTGTAGTTTGTGAGTAAGATTATGATCACTTATAACAAAAATAGGGAAGTGATCATTTAATGCATCTGGGATAAAAACATTTGTGATATTTTTGTTTATAGTGTTGGTGAGAATTCAATTTCTGGAGGAGGCCGTTATCACTAGGATTGTTATATCCAGTAGGGACAGAGATGTGTTGAGTAAAGCTATATAAATTAATGGTTTTATTATGAGAGTCTGACTTTATGGATTGGCAGTCAATATTCAAATCCCCTAATATAATGGTTTCTATTAAGCTTGATTGAGATTATAAATATTTTAGCATTGTTAAATGTGGGAGGGTTAATATGGCAGGTAGACGGCTCAAAGGAGGTTTTGTGCATTATGGTTAGCCCTTGTTCTTTTATATATGTTCTATCTTCCCTTAGTATGTTATACTTTGGTGGTAGAATCTTTCCTTTCTTTATTTCTTGTTTCAACTATGTTTCAGTAGCTACTAGTATGTCAGGAGAGTGATGGGCTATCCAAGCCTGCAATCTGACATTTTACTGTGGATACTTATAAGGTTAACAGTAACGAGATGAAGACCTAAAGGCTTTGCTGGGAGTGAGTTTTTTGTGATAGTGTTTGTCTTAGTTTGGAGGGAATGTTTTGGGTAAGGCAAGAGGGCTTGGATTGGGATAGATATCACCACATAGTTTTATAAACCAGATGAAATTGAGATTGGTGATAAGACATTTATATTTCATTCTTTGCTTAAGTGTCATTTGTGTTTAGAACAATAACTCAAATGGTTGATCCTGAAGAAGTGAATAGTTATTAGAGTAAAGAGATTAGAGGCTATTAGGAAATGGCAGTGGCTGCTGTTTGTGAGATTTGTTTGCGATTTGATGGATGGTAAAGTTGGTAGAAGACTGTTTTATAAAGGTAGATAAAGGGATGGTAGGTGAGCTAGAAAGAGAACCAGTAGTAATAATGATAACTCACATGAATTTGAGTAGCATTATAAACAAAGGGCCTTAAGATGAAAATATGTGGCAAAATATAGTAGTACTTGAACAGAGATAGAGTATAAGAGGGGGACATGAATTGGATTATACTTTAAGTGAGGGTGTAAAGAGTGGGGTATAAGGGTGAGAAAAGCTGCTGAGAAATCAGTATAGGCTGAAGAGAAAATAACAACAAACACTAAGAAATGATGCGATAGATGCAGAAATTTGAGCTGGGGTGCATAGCGCAGTTTTAAAGGTAGCTTTGGCTTGTATGGTTTCCTTGTGAATTGGGATTGATTGTAGGTTTTGGATGGGTGGAAACTGTTAGAGCTAAATGGAGAGAAATTGGAGTGGGTGGGAAATTAAGTTAGTGCAGGAAAAAGAAAAGTGAGTTTGAGCATAGCCAGTGTGAATGAAGTAGGTTTACCCATACAGAAGAGTCCTAGCACAAGAAAAATACAAGTTATTGTGCTCTTAAACAAATACATTGTATACTTAAACAAATAAGTTCAATGTTAGAATTTCAAAAGAAAACCTTAGTGCTAGCAGGTATAATCCATGGGGTAGTGGAGGTAAAAACACACTAAGAACACTTCTGAATGGGTGGGCAAAAAGATGCTGAGAACTATGAGCTTGGCTTTGGCTAATATGGAGGTGTCTTAGGAGATTTGAAATGCCCAGAACATGCCCTGATAAAAAGAACAGGACTTTATTGTTGCATTCTTAGGCCATGATTCCAAGTTTAGAAGTTGCACAACACTTAACACTGTCTGTTGTGTAGGATTTATTCTGTTCTAAATAAAATGTGTATGGCAGCCACAGATGTTATATGCAGGAAACTTAAAAAAATACACATATATATATATATATATATATATATATATATATATATATATATATATATATATATGCAGGTGGAATTACTGCAAATTAGAATTAGGCTTCTAAAATGTAGTATATGCATTGAGAGGCAACAGGGTTTCTATGGCCTATGAATTAATTGTTCAGAGAACTGATATATATACTGTACATATCTGCAGATGCTATATGCAGCACTAACTTGACTGTTCAATTACATCTTGGTTCAAGTACTAAATCTTTATGTGCAATTAATTGTACAGAAGTTATTTTACCTTGCATGCATAATACTAATCTTGTCAGTTATGGAGTATTAACACACATTGTAATGCCCCAGACCTATGTTCAGTGAGCAGTCATGTTAAGCATCTAAACTGACTCTAGAATCTGAGTTACGTCAGATGCTTCGTTGCAGTCTGTTTCAAAAATGTTATGTATTAACAACATTGCAAATGAAAGATGAATGATTAATATTTTAATGCATTGCTTATTGCAAGAGCACAGTCAACATGAAAGCAGAGTTCTTGTATATTCTGTAAGACTACATTAATCTTACAGAAGATGTCCATGTACTCCCAAAATGAGTATATTCATCAGTGTTTTCAAAGTCTAATTCAAGTCCTGGTACAGATATATATCTAAATCTAAGCCTGCAAGATGGCATCTACAAGCTGACATGATTTGCTGAGCATAAATAATGAAACGGTTAGCATGGGGTGTACAAAACTGGAGCTATTTTGTGTTTGCAAGAAGTTATGATCAATGTAAGATATTGTCCATGCTTATATCAACAATGAAGTGCGTTAGTGTCACATTAGAGATGTTGTATGTAAAGAATGGCTGCTAGTGAAAGGATAACATTAAAACTTGGTGGATTATGTGAAAATGTACTGAAACAGAGATGCGTTTTTGGTAAAGCATTTATTTTAACTATATTTTTCACAACTGCATTCATATCTTAAAAAGCCATGCAACCTGCAGGTGAACAGATGGTATCTTCTTATACAAAGCATTAAGGCACACAATGTTATTACTGATATTTGCCATCAGTTACACATAGTATTGTAGATTAATATTGTAGTAAAATGTTTTGAAATTATTATATGCATAATTTGCATTGATTCTGCAGAACAGCAGTATGCCATCCACTGTTGTCATATAGCACTGGAATGCTCTCAAACAGGTTGACAATTCTCCCACTGTCCTCTTGGACATATTTTGCACACACACACACACACACACACACACACACACACACACACACACACACACATATATATATATATATATATATATATATATATATATATATATATACATATAATAATTTGAGTATAATACATATGACTTTTGGCATATAAAATCCATTTTTCTTTCTTAAAACTGCAATATAAAATAAGCATCTGCTGAGCAGACCTTTGATGGTAACACCAGTACAAAGCCCACTCTCTATCAAACAACTTTCATATTTTACATTTTTGAAATTATTATTATTATTACATATTGGAAATCTTATGAAGTGTGCTTTCTTTGGAAGATTTTGGAGAAAAGCTGTCAGAAGAAAGTGATGTCTTGGCTTAGAAGATGCCAGGAAGCAAGGAAATTAATCAGCTTCCTGCTGTTCAAGACTGAATTAGTTAATATAATTTTGCCTTTATCCTGGTAATGGCTGAAAAAGATACACTGTATCAGCTACAAACTTTATTATTAGATAATTAATAAAATAAAATATAGTTTGTAAGTGAAGGCTGAACACATATATATTATAGAGGTAAATGATAATGACTCACATTCTTCAGTTTCACCTTCTTTCAGCCCCCACCCCAAGACAGTTAATATAGCATCCAGAATTACAACATTCACTTCCTGGGTAGTCATTGACAAAACTGAAGATGTATTGGCCAACTGTTTGCATTGTTGCCTTACAGCAAGAGGTTCTCCGGTATGATTCCTTGGTGGGGAGTCTTCTGTGCTGAGTCTGCATGTCCACCATGCATTTGTGTGGGTTTTCTGTGGGTGCTCCAGTTTCCTTCCATATTCCAAAGACATGCAGTAGGTGGATTGGACACACTAAATTGGCCATAGGTGTGAGTGTCTTTGTGTGTGGTATGGAAGAACAACTGCAGCAGTGCTGGCCACCCAGCGGTGTGAACATTGACTCTAGATAATTGTAACTGTTGATGTGATACCCTGGCCTCATCTACAAAAGTGGGAAAAGGGTTGTGGTTGAATGGATGGATGAATGGATTTGCCATCTTCGAGTGTGGCAGCAACTATATGCGCGAACTTAGAAATCTGCTTATGAATTCCTATGAAGAAAACAGGTTATTTTTCAGAATCTGGGGCTCTAAAAGTTAATTAGTGTCTCATGTTTGAGATAAAAGACAGACAACTAAATGTCTACTTGATTGGTTTCTCAATTAATTGTCTTGGAAAGGGATGTGGTGGTAGCAAACTAAGCATAAGAAACCAGACTTATATGTTTCAAGCAACATTTTCTAGCACATTCTGGTGGATCTTCAGGTATTTTCACGCCATTTGAAAGACACTCTTTGCAGCATGTCTTAGGTCTGTCCCTGAGTCTCTTCTTAGTGGGTATGCATGGTACACCCCCTGTAGGAGGCGACCATGGAGGTATCCTCACTAGCTGTCAAAACTACTTTGATCAACTCCTCTTTCTCTGGAAGAACAGTGGCTATACTCAGAAATCCTCCCAAACTGCCAAGGCCTACACATTTTTATGGAAATTGAGTATATCAACTCTAAAAGATACCTCCTTTCTGCCATTTGTATTCATGATCCCATCTGTTTGGTCAATAACCAAAGTTTATAACCATAGGTGAGGATGGGGACATAGACTGATAGGTAAGCTAAGGGTTTCCTCCTAGGGATCAACTCATGCTTCGCCATCATAGCCTAGCATGATGCCTGCAGTTCTGCTTCTGATGTACCCATCTAGTAGACCCTCTCATGATCCCTTCTAACCTCACTTAAGAAGAACAGCCCCCAAGATACTTAACCCACTTCATCTGAGGTAAAGGGTCTCCCCCCACCTGTGAAGGGCAAGACACTCTATTCCAGAAAAGAACAATGACCTTTGATTTAGAGCTACTGATTATCACGCCACGTACTCACTGGTATGTCACTCACCCAATGGGAGCTAAGCAAAGCCAAGTGTAGTGAGACTGAGTATAATAGGGCCAAACCAGACAACTCCAAATAAAACAATCTATATAAGTCCAAAAATAAACAACATTCAAGAACTAACTGTTTAAAGTTACTACACTTCCCTGGTTAGAATTTAAAACAAAAAAGAATGAAGAAAGAGAGATGGGTGATTGTGTGCAGAGAAAAGCCCCACAACAATAAACACCTGCAGACATATTACATTTTTTTTCAATATATAATGGAATAATGGCAAGCAAAAAAAAAACATAAAAATTAAAAGTCAAAAAGAATATAACAACTATATGTACATACAAAAATTCTGAATATAACTAAGATGTTTTATTAAGTAGTTTAAATCCAGTGTACTGTTTAATCTGTTTGAAAATAATGTTTATATTAGTAACGTCTTTCGGCTTTTCCCAGTTAGGGGTTGCCACAGCAGAACTCCGGTCCGCTAATGATTGGCAGTGGATTTTTATGGTGCCGAGTTGCCAGCCCGACACCCAGCCTTCAAAAAAGGCACACCCATTCACACACGCACCTACCTGCATGTCTTTAACGTCACTCGACCACAGCGAGGACATGCAGACTCCACACAGAAGGCGCTCCAGCCGAGAATCGAATGGGAGAACCTCTTGCTGTGAGGAGACAAAGCTAACTGCTGCGTCACTATGGCCAAAATAATGTTTATATTGTAAGCATTAATTCTGAATTAGTTATGTTTTTTGTTTGGCTTCTTCTTTAATCTGTTCCAGTATTGCTTAAAAATCATCCGTGCATCTATTACCAAGCCTAGCAATTTCCACTTCAAGGTTGTAGGGACCTAGAGTGTTTTCTAGCAATAAGTAAACAGTGAGTAGGAAAACAGTCCCTGATGGAGTACCATTCCTTTACAGCAGATGTACACAATTCCACAATCTAAACACACAAACCACACACATTTATGCATATTGCTGAGATGTGGGGATAAACCAGAACCCCATCAAAACCACACATGGCCATAAAGTGGATAAGCAAACTATACAGAAGGCTGTCCTGTCAAGAACTAACCTGAATCATCATGATCACTGAGGCAGAAGTCCTAACAAAACTCAGTGCTCTTTCTGATTCTACATCATTCCTTATGCCTTTGTTCCTGAAGCATAGCTAGTTTGGGCTGGGTGGGGGGGTTTGCCCCAGGAAATAGAGTTGGAGACCTGACCGGCAGTTGTCAGTATGAGTATTTTTATATCAGAAATGCGTGGTGGTACTATAATTGGTGTAAGGATTGAAGTGCTTGGTGGGTAATATTATAACTGTAGCAAACCACTACAATGTACATTTGTAATTGCAGTATGTAGTTTGATGCATTTTACAGCAGAAGGTTTTGCTTTTATTTTCTTTTCCTTTTTGCTTTTCATCTTAGATAGTTGAGGAACAATGTCTATTTATCTGCAGATTGCCTTCCTTTCTTTCATACCTTAGCAGAAACCAAGTATAATGAAGAGATGATTATCACATCTTCACTGGTATTATACTCCTAGCCGAGGACACCAGTCAGTTACTTATCACTGCAATACAAAAGCAGACCCAGCACAGAATTAGTCAAACAAATCTTTTTCGGACACTAATTCAGGTAAGAAAATGGCAAACACCATTGCATTAAAATTCAAAGGACACTGCACTACAGGCATACACAGGTCACTGAATCATCTAAATGATAGCAGGTGACAAGTAACTATGACACAAAATACAGACACTAATATATTTGTCACTTTTGAAAGCCCATACGTACTACATGTGTATCAGTTATAACAGGTATATATCGAGTGACACTACAGTACTGAAATGTGCAAATGAAACTTAAAGAAAACTACATTTCCTTTCCTTGTGAGGTAGCATTTGCATATCAGCAAGACAAAGCTCCATAATGTAGGGAAAGCTGCAGAGGAGTGAAGATCACAGATTAGAAGGAGAAAACTTGCTCCTCAATAGATCCTGTTTTGTTTCATGTTTTCATCCTAAACTTATCATCTTAGAATTGAAGAGAGGAAAAGCACAGACCAGGGAGTCAGGGAGAATGGACCATGCTCATCAACAGAAGGGGAGTATCAGGTTGGAAAATGAACCTTTTTTTTAGGACTGAAGGACAACAACTTATGGCTGCATGTATGCACACACGCGCACACACACACACACACACACACACACACACACACACATATATATATATATATATATATATATATATATATGTATGTATTATATATATATATGTATGTATTTATCTACTTATAAAGTCAAAATGTCAAAACTTTGAACTTCAAAGGGCCAAGACAGGAAGATCAAAGTTTTGAAACTTCAAAAATGAAAAAAAAATATTTACGTTTTTGCAGGGGGACAAGCCCCCCTGTACCTCCCAAACTACCTGCTAAATAAATATACCAACTCCGAGATCACACAACAGTGAGGAAAATGGTAAACATCCCATTCAGTACTGTATGGTGATCTCCATTCAAAATGTTCTAAGTTTCAAAACTTTGATCTTCTGGTCTCGGTTGTTTGAAGTTCAAAGTTTTTAAACTTTGAGCTTCTGAAGGGGATATATATATATATATATATATATATATATATATATATATATAAATATATTTATATATATATATATATATATATATATATATATATATATGTATATATATGGAATACATTCATTTGAGCATCCACACTAACCTCGAACTGGTGTAACGCCAAGTCTGAATGTCAAATTTCACAGTGGCGAACAGTCGGAATGTCATACAAAACACCGAATGCAACATTTCCGACCGCTCTACCACCTAAACAAGCGCTACCATGGATCAAAAAAAGGGGATATTTTAGGTTTCGCACATATTGCGTTCGGCAAAAGGAGAATTTGCTGCACTGCTTTCGCAAATTTTCCGGTCAGCCATCCACCGGCCGACCAAATGAATGTATACCTATAGATATATATATATATATATATATATATATATATATATATATATATATATATATATATATATATATATATATATATATATATATATGTATATCCATATGTGTGTGTGTGTGTGTGTGTTGTATATATATATATATATATATATATATATATATATATATATATATATCTATATATATATATCTATATATATCTATATCTATCTATATATATATATATATATATATATATATATATATATAAATATAAATATATATATATATATATATATATATATATATGTGTGTGTGTGTGTGTGTGTGTGTGTGTGTGTGTGTGTGTGTGTGCATGTGTGTTTATATATATAAAACGAACGGTCGGAATGTCATACAAAACACCGAATGCAACATTTCCAACCTCTCTACCACCTAAACAATGACCGTTCGCCACTGTGAAATTTGACATTCAGACTCAGCGTTACACCAGTTCGAGGTTAGTGTGGATGCTCAAATGAATGTATTCCATATATATACATACATAAGCAAAACAAACCTAACCTTACCTACAACTTTTAGAACTCTTCACTCAAAAAAACATTTTAACCCTGATCAGTTTCAAGCTGAACTATTCCAATGTCATTGGGCCCCTCTAAAACATCTCCCACTCAACAAAGCTGTGGAACACTTCAACTCAACCTTCCTAGCAATACTTAATCAACACGCCCCAAGTCGAACCATTAGAACTAAAAGTAAAACTGCTCCCTGGCTAACCTCAGATACAAAATATAAAATCACCCTCAGAAATAAATCTTGGCATAAGTGGCGTTACACCAAAAGTCAAATAGACCACCAAAAGTTTAGAGAGCTTAGAAATAGTACTAAAAAAGCCATCCTAACAGACAAAAAGAACTATTACTTTCAACTTCAAACAACCACCAAAAATGAACCTAAAAAATTCTGGTCGAGTATTAATAGTCTCCTGACCCCAGGCCAAATAATTACACCAAACCCTCACGATTCTGACCCTGACAATCCCACAATAACAGCTAATAACTTTAATTCCTTCTTCACTAATTCTATACAAACTCTAGCCAACCAACTATCTCCTGATACTTCTCAACTAACTCCAAATACCTTCATAAACACTATTCCTCCCCTTCACCTACAACCTGTATCTACCTCTTATATACAATCTCTCATTCAAAAACTTAAACCTACCACCCCTTCTGCAGACAAACTTCCTGCTGAATTCCTGCAACTATCAGCAAAGGCCATTGCTTATCCTGTCTCTATCTTAATAAACAGATCAATAAAAGAAGGTATTTTCCCAGCAATCTGGAAAATATCTCATATCATACCCCTCCATAAAGGAGGCAAATCTTACGACTACTCCAACTATCGTCCCATAGCTCTTTTATCCCCCTTAGCTAAAATCACAGAAAAATGCATACATAAACAACTGCTCAACCACCTCCTCAAGAATGGCCTTCTGGCTGACAGACAACATGGTTTTAGACCTGATCACAGTACTACTACAGCTCTTCTCTCCTTCACCAACACTATTAACTTAAACCGCAACAACAATAAACTTACATCCTCACTTTTCATAGACCTTTCAAAAGCCTTTGACATGGTTAATCACACACTTCTCTTGTACACTCTAAAATCTCTGGCCTTGGAGCCTTCTTCCCTTACCTGGTTTTATTCCTATCTTGCAAATCGTCAGCAAGCTGTACTCTGGAAAAATTCTCTCTCTACTCTCCTTCCTATATCCTTAGGAGTACCTCAAGGGTCTATCCTAGGCCCTCTTCTCTTTTCTATCTTTATTAATGACCTTCAATCATCTCTTCCTAATCCTACCTGCATACAATATGCAGATGACTCCACTATAATCTGTACTGCCTCCTCTCAAACTGAACTCCAGTTTCAAACACAATCAGCCTTCTCAACTGTTGAACAGTGGTTCTTCAACCGCTGTCTACTCCTTAACCCCCAAAAAACTAAATTATTACTCTTCCCACCCACCCGTAAATCTACTTTGACAAACTTCTGTATTACTTCAACTGACAACACAATAATCTCTCCTGACTCCTCAACCAAACTTCTTGGTGTTATTATCGATAATAATCTCAACTATGATTGCCATATCAACACTACAATAAAAGCTGTTAATAAAAAGATTGGATCCCTATACAGAATAAAGCCCTTCCTCACACCTGAAGCTAGGATAACCTTAGCCCAAACACACCTTCTCTCTACCCTTCTGTATGCTTCATCTATTTACACTAATCTATCCAAAAGTAACCTTAAGAAACTTACTACATCTTACCACAATATTGCCCATTTTGCCACCTCCTCCCAATTCAGAGCTCATCACTGTATAAACCTAAAACAACTACACTGGCTGCAACTCCCTAACAAGCTCATTTTTCAACAACTCTTAATAGCATACAAAATTCTACACCAATCTTCTAAAACACCAGCTCTTTCGAACCTCCTGACTCCTTATAACAACCTGAAACAACTACGCTCCTCTGATAAGTCACTTGTTAATAGTACCAAAATTATGAATTCAGCAGGCAATTCCCTTTTCTCTAACTCAATAGGCAAAATATGGAACAATCTTCCATCCACTTTGTCCTCTTTGCCTACTCTCCAACTATTTAAGAAACAACTTTCCATACACCTTAATAAATTCTGGCTTTGCTCTTGTACCAACCCAGACTAGCCTGTAGACACCCTCATATTTGTTATAAACTTTTTCAACCACTTGCTATTCATCTTTTACTCCAACTGAGTTATTATCCCTTTGTTGTAAATATTACTTAACTCACAAAAAAAAAAAAAAAAAAAAAATGTTTGTGTTTAGACTTGATACCTTATTATATTGTTTTGCTAGTTCTAAACTATGACCTCACTTAATTAGTTAAGATATTTAATATTTGTACTTACATTTTTTCCCTTTCTATAATACAATTGTATTTCCAATAACTGTTTCAATCCTCTGGAGCTTTTCTCCCCGGGCCTCCACTGAAAATGGACATTAATCCAGCTGGACTAGCCCGGTCAACAAATGTAAAATAAATAATAAAAATAAATATATATATATATATATATATATATATATATATATATATATATATAAAATATATGCAGAAAATGGGCTCCTACCCAGTCTGACTTTCACAGTAATCAAATCTCAATAAATAAATTACGCGTGTGTGTGTGTGTGTGTGTGTGTGTGTGTGTGTGTGTGTGTGTGTGTGTGTGTGTGTGTGTGTGTGTGTATATATGTTTGTGTGTATATATGTATATGAGTGTACTGAAGTGTTTTTGTTCAACATCTGTTTGGTTGACTGAAAAGATGGTCAGCAGGTGTGTAAGATACAGGAATATGCCCTCACCACATGTTTCTGCAATATCGGAGTTAGCATATAAAATTAATAGTTGGTGTGGCAGCACAGATTTTGTGTGTGCCAAGGCTATTTCTGAATGCATGCTTACTGGTGTGTTGAGTTCCAGGTTTTTGACTTTATGTGGTCGATATTTTTGCAGTCGACTTTGGGTGTTTTTGTTGCAATATAATATATATATATATATATATATATATATATATATATATATATATATAAGGATATATATATATATATATATGTATATATATATATATATATATATATGTATATATATTTCAAAAACCAAGCCCGAACAAAGAAAATGATAGGTATCAGTTCCCAAACACAAGCGGATACAAACTGCTCAACAGATGGCGATAGGTGTAACTCCAAATGACAGTAGATATAACTCCGAATACAACAAGTCCAGCAACGATGTCAAAGACAATCAAAATGATCTCACCAGAGCAAATATGGAATAACTGAACGGTTCGATTGCAAAAAATCCTTTAATAAAAAACGTAAGCGCTTTCACGACTCAGAGGTCGCTTCATCAGACGTTAACAAATTTAAAAAACTTAGTGTTCCTTTTATGGGGACACATCACATCCTATAACACGTCATTTCCTGAAAGCATTTAAAAACAAATAAATTCATGTGCAAAATATGCATCAATACGTTCTACTGCAAAAACAAAGCACTATATAGAGGTCATTATGTAGAGAATATATGTTAATATGTACAAAATTTTTTAAAAAGCCATTTCCAAATAAATAAAGGTGTATACATATATGAAAATAATAATAATAAATATAAAGATGAGTCAATGAATTTAAACAATATCTCCAACTAAGCCCATAGTATCCATAATGCCCTTCAGTGACTACCCGGCTAAGGATGTCATCCTATGGTTCCTGGGACATCGACTGAATTGGTATAAAACAACACATTTCACTGCATAGCGGAACAATGTATCTGATCATTGTTTATATTTAAACATATCCTTCTATATACGGAGTTCTACATCAATCGTGTCATAATGTGGATGATGATTCTGCGTTACTCTCCCAGATTCCTCCCCCACTATGGCAGATTACTATTGTAATAGTTTGTATCAGCAACATAGCAAATAACTTATTGATATACACAAAAAAGGTAGAAGACAGGGTAGACCGAGATATAGTAATAATATAATATAACGTGGGCGGTGGTCTATAGTCCTTGCAGAACGTGTGGGCCAGGGTATAAGACTCATGATATGCCCAAGCGGACATACAATACCATAAATGTGTCAAAAACTGGGTATGGGTGCATGTGATCAGGTCAACAGAAGAAAGTATAGATGTTACTGTATTGGTCTGGCTTTGAGAACTGGTCTGATGGATACAGATTCGTTCAGACCCAGGCATCTGTGTGCACCCAATCTAAAGATCCATTTTAGTTCCATCTCCTCCGTGAAATTGGTGATATCACCCCCTCTGGACTTGGGGTATATCACTTGTAGTACTTGGAAGAGAAACTCATGTTGTGCTCCCAGTGCGAGCATATGTTTCGAAATTGCACTGTAACTATCACCCCTTGCATAGGCATAGTGATGGTCTCGTATCCGTTCCCTCAACGATCTGTTCGTCTTCCCAACGTAGAAGGAGAAGCAGATCTTACAATGTGCGACGTATATAACATTTCTAGTGCTACAGTCAGCCGCATGACGCAGCTCCCATAGTTTGCCGTCATTGGGACATCTGAAAAATCTAGAGTTATCAATGTGAACGCATTGTGCACATGTGCCACAGCCCTTTGTACCCAATTGCCATGTATGTGGGGTAGTGCGACTGGTGTTAGACAGGGTGGGGAAACACAACATCTGCTTCAGATTGGTACAATTCCTGAAGACATACTGGGGGCAGTTGCCCACGATCCGTCTGATTTGGGGGTCTACCAACAGACTGTCCCAATTCTCATTGATGACCTGTTGAACATAGCTAGTATTCGTTCCAAGTGGCATAATCACAGGTACCAGTGGTTTATGTGCTGACTTTTCCCTCTTTACAGGCTGTCCGCCCATAAAAAAGGGTTTTCCTCGACCATGTCTCTGGTCACTGGCTGATTTACACTGTTTATCAACAATCCATGGAGCATAACCTCTGGTGATGAAGGTGTCTTTCAGGTTGTCCAGTTCCTGTGCAAGAACAACATCATTAGAGCATAGGCGTGATAGTCTGAGTGCTTGACCCTTGACTATGTTCGAAAAAGTTTTCGGATCATGCATGCTGTCAGTAGAGAGGTAAGAGGGTACATGGCAGGCTTTCCTATGCACCCTGGTCGAGAAACCATTCCCAGATTTGATGATGGTTGTGTCCAAATAATCTATCGAGGTGCTGGAATACTCCATAGTAAATCTCAGAAAACTGGAGGAGTCGTTAAGGGTTTCATGAAACTTAGTCAATGAGGATATATCACCTCTCCACAGGATGAACAAATCATCAACAAATCTCCTGTAGAAGATTACATTCCTATTCGGTAAAATGTAGTCCCTCTCCCAGTTTAGCATAACTATGTTTGCATAGGAATTCGCACAGCTCGTCCCCATGGCAGCCCCAGTGGTCTGCCTATATATACCATCATTGAAGGTGAACAAATTGTTGTCGAGCACAAGCTCCAGCAAAAGGCACACCAGATCGATTTCAATCTCACTCCAGCACTCCATCAGCAAGCTCTTAACCATCTGTATACCATCAATGTTCGGTATACAGGTAAAGAGTGATACCACATCCATTGTGGTCATCATTATATCCTCCATGTCAGTATTGATTACAGTGCAATCATGCAGATCTCTTAAAAATTGACCAGTGTCTCTCAAGACATGCGGGTACTCAGACAGTACCAGTTTCAGTCTATAATCTAGATAGATGGAAATAGGCTCAGTCAGCCACCCCGCTCCAGCCACAATAGGTCTCAAAGGTGGCTTGCGGGGGTCTTTGTGTATCTTTGGTAGGCCATTGATGCTGGGTAATAACGGTGCATCTATCCGAAAATAGTCACGCAACTCTTTGGTTAGAACACCCATTTTCTCACATTCATCCAACGTATTAGATATATTCAAACAACACCTTTGTATGGGATCAGATGTAATCCTCTCATAGGACGTTGAACTCAACATTTCAAGCATGCTCTCCACATAGAATGACCTATCCATTAGTACAAGGCGGCCCCCTTTGTCCGCTGGTCTTACAATAATCATATCATTCCTTTTGAGATTTAACAGGGCTAGTTTCTCAGCCTTAGAAAGATTATCATCCTGCGTAGAAACAAAATAATCCAGTCCATGGTATATCTGATTCTCAACTCCCCTTGCAAATGTCTCAAGGCTTGGGGGTAGAGGAGGGTTGTACAGACTCTTTCTTTTGAAACATGGGCCATCATGGAAGCTCTCAGTATTAAATGCCAACTTCAGGCCTACATTTCTAACAAACAGTCTTAGAGATATAAGGATGTCACTTATATCTAGCCTGGTGCTTGGAATGAATGTAAGGCCTCTCTCCAATACCCGTGTTTCATCCCTCGTTAGGGAATAGTTGGAGATGTTCCAAACTAGCGTTGGTTCGCCCACCTTTTCCGCGGTAGACCAAACGGTTCTGTTGGAGTATCCTTCCTCCTCTGTTCCCTGTCTGTATCTTGATCGATTGATCTTTTCCTTCCCAACCGTATTGGTAACGGGACCTCCGGAAAATCCCGTTTATCCATCGCTTGCAACTTTTCCAAGTGTATCTTCCTGCGTACCGTGGCCGCTCCACGGTTAACGTTACTCACGGGGTCTAATGCAGGAGCCTGTGCAGGGGTAAAATATACCGATGTCACAGACTGAGGTGTACTGATCACATTAGACACCCCTCCTTTCATCCCTGGATCATGCACAAGAGTCCCAGTCACTGCCACATTGTTAGTGGTAGGTTCCAACATAGCACATCCATCCAGGTCAGTTTGATCGCCCATGGTATTGGTTCCATTACTATTGCCAAGTATTGGTACGTCCGGCACAATGTCCCGGTGTGTGGCCATCCGTCGTCCGGCCATTGTATTATTGGATATATCATTACTATTACTCCTGGGCCATACAAACACATGGTTTAAACGGAAGTCTTGTTTATCCCTGCTCAATTTCTTTCTTTTCTGGTTTAGAAGTACATCACCAAATCTAGCAACCTTTTCCTTAAGTTCATGTGAGAATAGATTAGCTAAATCAGAACCCATAATAGTAGACAAACGCTGTTCCATCTGATTAATATTCATCATTAAATCATCCTCTATAGGTTTAAAGTATTCAATAATCAATTTCATATGTTCCCTACTTGCTTTTAAATTGATTAACTGCCACTTCGCAAGTAAATCGGGATAGGAATTCCCGTAGGTAGGCATATTTAAAATTCGAAGGCCTCGCGGGACCACATTAAAAAATAAACTCGCTTCAAGATGCTGTCTCTGTAGAAGGAGACGTTTGTATTTAAATAAATCATTTTCAATATCTTTTTTAAGCTGTCTTACCATTGTTGCATTATCCATGTCCATATCGTCATTGTTCACTGGTAAATCATCCATAGTTAGTAACGGGTTAACCGTGGTTCCAAAGAGTGAGGAAAAAGTGTCCAGGGTTGCCGTTCCGGTAGAACGCCGTAAACCATTCGGTTCATTGGTATCAGCACGATGCATGCCTGATTGTAGAGCTCCCGATTCAGGTCCATGACCCATGGCCGAAGTGCCATTCCTCAATTCAGTAGCACAATTAACGGCAGTAGTATCCATCCCCGCAAAAGGTTATATTTCAAAACCAAGCCCAAACAAAGAAAATGATAGGTATCAGTTCCCAAACACAAGCGGATACAAACTGCTCAACAGATGGCGATAGGTGTAACTCCAAATGACAGTAGATATAACTCCGAATACAACAAGTCCAGCAACGATGTCAAAGACAATCAAAATGATCTCACCAGAGCAAATATGGAATAACTGAACGGTTCGATTGCAAAAAATCCTTTAATAAAAAACGTAAGCGCTTTCACGACTCAGAGGTCGCTTCATCAGACGTTAACAAATTTAAAAAACTTAGTGTTCCTTTTATGGGGACACATCACATCCTATAACACGTCATTTCCTGAAAGCATTTAAAACAAATAAATTCATGTGCAAAATATGCATCAATACGTTCTACTGCAAAAACAAAGCACTATATAGAGGTCATTATGTAGAGAATATATGTTAATATGTACAAAATTTTTTAAAAAGCCATTTCCAAATAAATAAAGGTGTATACATATATGAAAATAATAATAATAAATATAAAGATGAGTCAATGAATTTAAACAATATCTCCAACTAAGCCCATAGTATCCATAATGCCCTTCAGTGACTACCCGGCTAAGGATGTCATCCTATGGTTCCTGGGACATCGACTGAATTGGTATAAAACAACACATTTCACTGCATAGCGGAACAATGTATCTGATCATTGTTTATATTTAAACATATCCTTCTATATACGGAGTTCTACATCAATCGTGTCATAATGTGGATGATGATTCTGCGTTACTCTCCCAGATTCCTCCCCCACTATGGCAGATTACTATTGTAATAGTTTGTATCAGCAACATAGCAAATAACTTATTGATATACACAAAAAAGGTAGAAGACAGGGTAGACCGAGATATAGTAATAATATAATATAACGTGGGCCGGTGGTCTATAGTCCTTGCAGAACGTGTGGGCCAGGGTATAAGACTCATGATATGCCCAAGCGGACATACAATACCATAAATGTGTCAAAAACTGGGTATGGGTGCATGTGATCAGGTCAACAGAAGAAAGTATAGATGTTACTGTATTGGTCTGGCTTTGAGAACTGGTCTGATGGATACAGATTCGTTCAGACCCAGGCATCTGTGTGCACCCAATCTAAAGATCCATTTTAGTTCCATCTCCTCCGTGAAATTGGTGATATCACCCCCTCTGGACTTGGGGTATATCACTTGTAGTACTTGGAAGAGAAACTCATGTTGTGCTCCCAGTGCGAGCATATGTTTCGAAATTGCACTGTAACTATCACCCCTTGCATAGGCATAGTGATGGTCTCGTATCCGTTCCCTCAACGACCTGTTCGTCTTCCCAACGTAGAAGGAGAAGCAGATCTTACAATGTGCGACGTATATAACATTTCTAGTGCTACAGTCAGCCGCATGACGCAGCTCCCATAGTTTGCCGTCATTGGGACATCTGAAAAATCTAGAGTTATCAATGTGAACGCATTGTGCACATGTGCCACAGCCCTTTGTACCCAATTGCCATGTATGTGGGGTAGTGCGACTGGTGTTAGACAGGGTGGGGAAACACAACATCTGCTTCAGATTGGTACAATTCCTGAAGACATACTGGGGGCAGTTGCCCACGATCCGTCTGATTTGGGGGTCTACCAACAGACTGTCCCAATTCTCATTGATGACCTGTTGAACATAGCTAGTATTCGTTCCAAGTGGCATAATCACAGGTACCAGTGGTTTATGTGCTGACTTTTCCCTCTTTACAGGCTGTCCGCCCATAAAAAAGGGTTTTCCTCGACCATGTCTCTGGTCACTGGCTGATTTACACTGTTTATCAACAATCCATGGAGCATAACCTCTGGTGATGAAGGTGTCTTTCAGGTTGTCCAGTTCCTGTGCAAAAACAACATCATTAGAGCATAGACGTGATAGTCTGAGTGCTTGACCCTTGACTATGTTCGAAAAAGTTTTCGGATCATGCATGCTGTCAGTAGAGAGGTAAGAGGGTACATGGCAGGCTTTCCTATGCACCCTGGTCGAGAAACCATTCCCAGATTTGATGATGGTTGTGTCCAAATAATCTATCGAGGTGCTGGAATACTCCATAGTAAATCTCAGAAAACTGGAGGAGTCGTTAAGGGTTTCATGAAACTTAGTCAATGAGGATATATCACCTCTCCACAGGATGAACAAATCATCAACAAATCTCCTGTAGAAGATTACATTCCTATTCGGTAAAATGTAGTCCCTCTCCCAGTTTAGCATAACTATGTTTGCATAGGAATTCGCACAGCTCGTCCCCATGGCAGCCCCAGTGGTCTGCCTATATATACCATCATTGAAGGTGAACAAATTGTTGTCGAGCACAAGCTCCAGCAAAGGCACACCAGATCGATTTCAATCTCACTCCAGCACTCCATCAGCAAGCTCTTAACCATCTGTATACCATCAATGTTCGGTATACAGGTAAAGAGTGATACCACATCCATTGTGGTCATCATTATATCCTCCATGTCAGTATTGATTACAGTGCAATCATGCAGATCTCTTAAAAATTGACCAGTGTCTCTCAAGACATGCGGGTACTCAGACAGTACCAGTTTCAGTCTATAATCTAGATAGATGGAAATAGGCTCAGTCAGCCACCCCGCTCCAGCCACAATAGGTCTCAAAGGTGGCTTGCGGGGTCTTTGTGTATCTTTGGTAGGCCATTGATGCTGGGTAATAACGGTGCATCTATCCGAAAATAGTCACGCAACTCTTTGGTTAGAACACCCATTTTCTCACATTCATCCAACGTATTAGATATATTCAAACAACACCTTTGTATGGGATCAGATGTAATCCTCTCATAGGACGTTGAACTCAACATTTCAAGCATGCTCTCCACATAGAATGACCTATCCATTAGTACAAGGCGGCCCCCTTTGTCCGCTGGTCTTACAATAATCATATCATTCCTTTTGAGATTTAACAGGGCTAGTTTCTCAGCCTTAGAAAGATTATCATCCTGCGTAGAAACAAAATAATCCAGTCCATGGTATATCTGATTCTCAACTCCCCTTGCAAATGTCTCAAGGCTTGGGGGTAGAGGAGGGTTGTACAGACTCTTTCTTTTGAAACATGGGCCATCATGGAAGCTCTCAGTGTTAAATGCCAACTTCAGGCCTACATTTCTAACAAACAGTCTTAGAGATATAAGGATACATATATTCTCTACATAATGACCTCTATATAGTGCTTTGTTTTTGCAGTAGAACGTATTGATGCATATTTTGCACATGAATTTATTTGTTTTTAAATGCTTTCAGGAAATGACGTGTTATAGGATGTGATGTGTCCCCATAAAAGGAACACTAAGTTTTTTAAATTTGTTAACGTCTGATGAAGCGACCTCTGAGTCGTGAAAGCGCTTACGTTTTTTATTAAAGGATTTTTTGCAATCGAACCGTTCAGTTATTCCATATTTGCTCTGGTGAGATCATTTTGATTGTCTTTGACATCGTTGCTGGACTTGTTGTATTCGGAGTTATATCTACTGTCATTTGGAGTTACACCTATCGCCATCTGTTGAGCAGTTTGTATCCGCTTGTGTTTGGGAACTGATACCTATCATATGTATATATATATATATATATATATATATATATATATATATATCCTTATATATATATATATGTGTGTGTGTGTATATATATATATATATATATATATATATATATATATATATATATATATATATAGCATATTTTAGTCCATCATCTTTCCCTGTTGGAAAGGCCATATCTGCAGGCCCATTAGATTTGATTTGTGTTACAGGCTTCTTATAAATTCTATTCTTAAACCTGCTAAACTCCAGGACTCTTTTCACTCATGACCTGAGCTACAGACATAATATTGCATGTATATAGGTCTTAAGATATTCACTTTTATATTAAGATATATATAGGTAAAACTAGTAGGTACTTAAATACAAAATATAATGGTAACTCTAATGCTGTGTATGAAATACAAATGTATACAAAAACAGTATTGTTTTGGTAAATGGCAGTAAAAGGGCAACATCACTTAAATAAAAACCATGTCTGTTTCTAAACTTAGAAACAGCACCTGTTTGACATTCAGCAGATGTTCTACATTGTATGTTGTTCACATTGAAACCTCTGCCGGCCTAACTATCTCAAAATAACCCCAACTAATCAGGTACTACTTTTACTGAAAAGATTTAAGCTTTTATAAAGATACCTGTTAAATATTTATTTAATATTTAATGCTGAATTTAACATATAGGATGGTCAGTGTGCACACTAGCAGACGGTATATATACTGTATTGACCCTTCAGCCATGGCTGAAAAGGGTCTGAGGAGGAGGAGGAGTGTTTCACTTTCTTGGTTAACACAAAGTGGACCTAGCTGGGTTAATCATTCTGAGATTCAAAATTAACAGAGTTTGGGGTTGAGGAGAGTGGAGACAGAAATATATCAGAAATGTGAAACAAATATTACTTTACTGCAATTCAAATGCAAAACCAAACATTGGTGACATATGTATTTTCTCTTTTTATAAAGCTGTGCCAAATAATATCTGAAAAAAGGTTGTTTCAGAAGCTCAAGTCTGCTTTTCTCTTTCCATGTTATACTTTGGTTATTAAGTCCAACACCTTTAAACTGCTGAAATTAAAATAAGTCGGGTGTAATCATGGTTTAAGTAAAAACTCTGTAGCCAATGGATTTATTATGTTTGCATTAACAATGTCTCTACAATGCTGCAAAATTAATTTCTTATGTTCTGTAACTAGCCTTAGTCACCAGCACACATAAGCTTCTGCATGTAGTAAAATTACTGAATATGAAACACAGTCCCATGCTATTGAGATTTACTTCATTTTAAACCACGAAATACCTCTATTGAAACTCTTCATTATATAACATTTCTAAAATGTGACACCTTCCTGTCTATACAAATCACAAACAGTATGGCAGGAGAGGAAAATAATAAACAGTTTATAGAAACAACCTCCTGTCCATCTCTTCATAAGCACCACAGCAATTTCAGCTTAAATAATCTAAATGCACATTTCTAAATTAGAGTTGAGGCCAAGTAATCCTAAATAATAATAGATTGAATTATTCACAAATATGAAAAAATGAAGTAAAAACCCACTCCAGTCCATAGCTAAAAAATAGAAATGAGCTTTAATCCATTCAAAAGACCCATGAAATAGTATAATTTGTAGAAGCTCTAACTTTACAGAAAGGTACCAAAGTAAAGCTGGTGCCAGAGATCCGCTTAAGGTCATCATTTGGATATCACCCAGTTTTTCTTATCCAGCATACTCACAAAAGTTTCAGTCTTACATGTCCCTGTCAAGATGTGATGAAACTTCATTTTAGTAGGAAGGTCTCGTTTTGTCTATTTCTTGGTGATAATTATTTTATCTGCTAAGTGGAGGGGGTTGTACAGAATTGGCATAATTTGTGTTTTTTCCGGTCTGTAGGATGTAACAGGCCTGGCAAAAAAAAAATAATACAAAAAATTGGTCCCAGTTTTATGCTACATGGCCACAATCCTTTCAGGAGCATCTGAGAGTTTCTTCCATTTTGAGCCTCCCATGAAAGACTGCAAGGCATTGGCTGTATTTGTTCTTGCTCATATGTGATAGTAAATCACAAATTTCATCTTTAGAAACATTTGGCATGCAGCTGTAGTGTATAAGATAACCTCTAGCACTAAAAGCTTTGGCAAATGAAAACATGGAAGTATCTAACAGAACCTTTTAATGTAATGTCTAAAATAACTAAGAAAGTTTTCTAAGTTATCTACCAAATGTTTCATAACAAGATTGGATTCATGCACACAGTACATGCAGCACTGAGCTATTGCACCAAAAAAAGACCAGAAAATAGAATCTTGCAGTCTACAGGTATGAGCACATAAGGTGGCAGCAAAGATACCCAATGGAAGATTATATCTCATGTTTGCAAATGGGAATCCATATATCTGTGTAGGAACTGGTTTGTAATGTAAAAACAACATCTCCGCATGTAGTGGTGCCAAGAAGATCTGAAACTACAATGCTCTAAACTATATCTGCACTTAGCAGGTTTCTGCCCAATAAGCATTTCTACAAATGGTAGAATTGCTAAGTAGGTATCAATACTGTCCCTTACTGAAATGAATACACTCATAAAGGTGAGTGCTGAAACATAAAGAAAAAGTCCAGAAATGCAAGAGAAGAACAAATATCAAACATTCCTCTTCTCTTCTCCTTTAAATAGACTATTAGCATTCACTACTACATGCATTCCCTGCCCCCAGAATAGATGGTCTATGGACTAACAATGGCATTGCAGCAAGGAGACCACATATGAATCCAAGTGGCCTTCACTAAATCTTGTATCTTTGGTTTAGGTTTGGTTACCATAAAGAAAGGGATTCTTTTTTTGTGGCTTCCTCATAAACCATGGTACTATAAATATTAAAGTCTTTCCACAAAAAATAAATCCGAATCATACAGCAAAGCCACACTGTCTTCTAAAACGACAGGTCTGCATGTCAACTGTCTAGTCTCTAGGAAGATACTTTTGAAATGTTGCCTCACTTGCTCCAAACTATTAGCAAGTGGTAAATGAACAAGCTACTTGTCATTTAATAAATATTAGGTACAACACTGGCCAGTTTTACTACTTTGCTCCAGAAATTACTGTGGGGTATCAAAAGAAATCTAACTTGAGTCCTTGTTCTTTATGTGGAGCTCTACAGCAACATGACATCTGTTTAGTAAAATTGCTATGGCTCTAGATTTTTTTTTCTTTTTCTGATAATCAAAACACTCACCTTCAACCTTTTAATTTAGCAATTTTAGGGCTACCTACAAAGCATTTTTGTGGCTTAGCATTGCCAAATCTTACTGAGCCTTGTATACAATCTTTAGCTGCTGAAGCAGTTAAATTAAGACATAAGAAAATGCAGCAATTCTTATGAAAGTGAAACAAACTTATTTATCAGGGCATTTCATGTCTTCTTATTTGACAGCTGTAAACTAATTTCTAATTTGACTCCTGCCAAGAAAATGTTGTGCCTACGACTTAATCAATGTTTGCTTATGTCATACCATGATTTGTGTTTTGCATTTTTGCACTTCAGTGTATCACCCCAGTTTTTGTCTGGTTCATGGACAATGTTACCCGCTTGTGAATAATAATTGTTTTCCAGTGTCAGCTTTGTGGGAAAGGCCAAGTTAATTATCATTCTTCATTACCTGTTACTGGCAATTATAGCCTGTCAATAAATTTGAGTGAAAGGAGAAATTATAAAGACATTATGGAGCATTCCATGTGTGTTTCTAGACTCATTCTGCCTTATAACGCAGCATAGTAATGTTCAGAAGTGAAAATGATATTTTATTTTAATATCAAGATTGATGTTGTAAGACTGCCCCACATCACAGGAGTTCATCATACACTGATGCTCACTGCCATTTCTGGGGAAATGGGCCCTTTACCAGAACAATTTTCACTCATTCTCTCAGTCTGTTGGAAGAAGCAGAGGTCAATCTGTTTTTGGTTATCTGGCAGCAAGAGAATGCCAGTGTAGAATAACAGGTTATGTTTTACTTGGAAGGTGTTACGAATTCTGCTGTGATGCTGTGTCAGTGTATGATAAACTATTACAGTTGGCTTTACAGCACGAGTCCTGCTGTAGGCTTTGCACTTTGAGTTTTATGTCACAAACTAATGTCCTTCAATGAGCGATGTGTGGCACAAGGCCAAGTAATAGTCCAGATGTCCGCTTTTGTTATTAATGGGATGCCATATGTCTGCATGAGTTCATGTGCTTTATTGAAGACACACAGAATGGTCGTTTTAAAGAGATTCATCATCTCTTCCTCCATTTGCAGAGAGTACTGCAAGCAGTTCTAGGTTTCTGCAAATGTACATCCTAGACTCCTATAAATTACAAATAAAATTATAATATGATTCTAGAATGATTGTAAAACATGTATTACAACACTGCATAGTAGAAACATTTATGCTAATATATATATATATATATATACACATATATATATATATATATATATATATATATATATATATATATATATATATATATATATATATATATAGATATATATATATATATATATATATATATATATATATATATATATACTACTTCTGATGAGTAGAACAAATTGAACGAGTTATAATGAGTCATATTGCTGGTTTGTTCTTATCACTGTGTTTTCAGATCATTTAAAAACAAAAGGTACATGTGATATGATAGTTCTTAGAACTATACTTCATGGTTTCTGGTAATACTTGGAAATGTTAATTGAAATGTGGACTACCGCAGCTGCCTGACAGACAGAATTATGTAGCAACACACATTTCCTTGCAATATAAACACACGGCCTGTTGTGATAACAGAACTGCTATTACAACTGCATTGCTTGTGCTGGTATGTTGGTTCAGCAAGACACTAATAAAATACTTTTTAGTCTTTATGAGACTGAGAGCTGGAAATAAAAGCTGTCTTTTACGACTTTTGTTTGATATAAATGTGATTATTCCCAAATCACTGTCATTATGGAACAAAATATGTCGGCCAAACAGAAATGGATAACCCATATTATTGATGGACTGTTAGACTGTATTATTGTGTAATGATATGTGCCACATTATAACATGCATCAAGAAATAAACAATAGACAATTGCTTTCTTACAGGTAAAATACAGTATATCATTGTCTTTCATGTTATGAATGCTGTAGTATTGCTAATACACTGTGGGTGCAAGGAGTCAATTGAGAGTATATTCTAAATTTGAGAACTAGGCTTAGGGAGCTCATGGTGTTGGCAGAGAAACATCAAACATAAGCACAGGGGTGGCAAAAACATGAGGTATGATTGGATAGCTAGATCCCAATAAGATACTGTTGGCCAAAGCTAATGTTGTTTGTTTCTGCTTGGCAAAATAAGCTGCAGGTAGCTTGAAAAGATCCATTCATTATTTTGAGAATGGTATGCAATGCTCACTAAATGGTGGATTTAACAGGCAGGAGGCAAAAACACAAAGTCCATGTTGATATGATGAAATCCTATAATGAAAGAAAGATATTAATACTTAATAACTGTAGTGAGTTACAGGAGAAATCAGGGGTGGGGTGGACTTTCTCATTGAGTTTTGGTGCAAAAACTTGTAGAATGAGGTAGTGTTTTTGGAGCAATTGTCTCCTACCAGTTCAGGACATCGGGGCAGAAATACAGGAATTTATTAATAGCAGAACTCCTGTGCTGGATTTTTATGTTGTATCAAATCTCAGATGCCATCTGAAATAGCTTGCTGTTTTACCACTGGCCCTGTGCAACCACATTAGGAATTCTAGTCAGCCATCACTATACATTTTCGACAATATAGGTGGTGATGGAGCTTTTGGACAGTCCATACCATTCCAGAAAATTCCTCTTCTCTAGGTACATAGAATTCCTTCCTTAAAAGTCTATGAATGGGATACACAACTGTCAATTTTCCTTTGAAGAGGCCATACTAAGTAAACTCCTAGACCATGGTTTGAAGTATATTCAGACCCATTATAGAATACAACGCCCCGTTTGGTATGTACTTCTCAATACATCTGAAACAACTGGAAAGACTGCAGAAATACCTCACTAAAAGAATCACAGGCCTAAAGCAGATGCCCTACGCTGACCACCTTAAAAAACTCCAGCTATACTCTGTCACATATCGTCTACTCAGAGGCGATCTCTGCTTAACATACAAGGCCATGTCAAACCCAGAGCTGTTGGACATGCTACACTTAAAGAAATCCCAATCCCTGAGAGCCACATGCTCCAGGGATCTAAACCTTGTCATCACAATAAACAAAACATGCTGGAGGGATAGGTTCCTGACCCAGAGACTCCCCAGACTCTGTAATAGATTGCCCATACATGTCAAGCAGAGTGCCTCTTTGGCCATCTTCAAAAGGAACCTTGACGATTGGATGGGAGAAAGGAAATTCACCCTGGGTATCATGTCAGTCGCCTTGCTAGACAGGGGTCCAGGGAACTAAATAGTGTGGGAAGAAATAGCCAGGGAATTGTTATGGCTAGGCTTGTATAGGCCCTAGGGCTGATAGCCTAGAACCAACCTATGAACCTATATATATATATATATATATATATATATATATATATATATATATATATATATATATATATATATATATATATACACACACACACACACACACACCCACATACACACACACACACACACACACACACACACACACACACACACACAATAACTTCTTGATCATAATCAGGCCCTGCTAGGACATGGGCTTCTTTTAAGGGTTCCTTGAGCTCTTGAAAATGCCCGTGCATGGGTTAGTGTCCAAATTACCTTATATGCTTTGTTTTTTTAGCTAAGGTCTGTAAGCATAATGATTGTTCTGCTATAGTGTATTACAAACTTCTTAACATTAACACATACACAGCACACACACAAACACACTTACACACACACATGTTCTTAAGCATTTTGGGTGTGTGATCACCCCCCCCCCCCGACAGCTTGTGCCCAGAGCAGTTCCACCTTTATCCCACCCTAATTATGACTCTGATTCCAAAAGATGCAGAGATACCACACTCAGTTTTTTAACTATATTAAATTGTTTGCTGCAGTTCTCTTGTTCCCTTTTTCTTTGGTCTTTAATGGAAAGATTAAGTAAAGACCTTTTTCTTTCCTTTTTTTTTGTTCTCCTCAAGCTGTCAGGGGCAGAAGCACATCTCTCAAAGCCCTTGTTTAAGAATTCCAGAAAGAGAGAGAGAGAGAGATAGAAATAATGTGGGAAAATTGTAAAAATCAATTAGAATTTTTTATTATTCCTCTACTTCACTTAAAAACGTAAGACTTTTCATCAGTATTCATTTTCTGAACAATACGAAGTATGAAACTTTAATGTCTAGCATTACTGACTGACTATAATCTCCAGAGTTTTCCACAGAACTGTTTGCTGTCAGAGTTGGTATAGGTTCACAGGTTCATAGGTTTATACTAGGCCCTTATAAGCCTAGCCGTGCAACCTGAATGTGACAAACAAATTAGGGGTGATTTACTGACCACCACTGTCCATCACAGATGTAGGAGCCAGACCAGGAGTGAATTTCTGATATACACATCCAAAGGTCCATGTTGCTGTTAAATAGGGATAGGGAGGAACTCAGCTTCACATGGATGGGGAGCCTATTCCAGAGAATGGGAATTCTCTGAGAAACATGTCTGTCTCTCCAACATGTCCCATTTATGTTGCAAGCAATATTGAGGTCTTTGAATTTAGTAGTTTGGATGCTGTTTGTTTTGTGGATGTGTAAAAGGTTCATCAAAACAGAGTCCAGGTATGTCGTGCATGCCAGGCAAAGATCATCTCTCAGACGTCTGTATGATATTGAGTAAAGAGACATGGCTTTGAGGCAATCAGTGTAGGACACTGTGTTTACTCCCTATATTCTTTTTGTAAAGAACCTTTGTGGATGTTCCAGTTGCTGCATGTGTCTGGTCAAGTACATACTGAAGGGGCATTATACTCTATGATGGATCTGATGAGGGCCGAATACGGTGGTGTGATGACCTCTCTAGATCTAAGTGTAATGCTCTTGCTTATAAGTTGAGCAACATTTAAGGATTTTCTTGCCACCTTGGACATATTGGTTGAAGGCTAGGTTACTATTTACATGAATTCCCAGATCCCTGGCTAGTGAATCAACTTTTAAGGATGTTTTATTCTGATGTCTTTAACTTGGGTGGCAGACTTCCCAAAAGGTTTTACAATGCATTTCTTGGTATTGAGTTTTGAGCCATAGCTTTAGCACCAGTCATTTGTCTGTATTAGACCTTCCTGAAAGGTGTTTTTGTCTTGGGAGATTAGATGACTGCTCACAGTTTGCAATCATCTGTGGACTTGGTTAGGCAGTGGCCTTTGACATTGGCTTTGACATCTGAGAAGTAGATGCCAAAGAGGAGTGGACCTAACACAGATCCCTGGAAGACTACAATGGTGACTGACCTCTTTGTGGAAGTGGCGTCACTGATTCTAACCTCCTGGGTCCTATCAGTGAGCCAGCTAGCTATCCTGTGTGTTATAACAGTGGTTTATACCTAGTTCTGTAAATGCATTGCCTGAGTGAAGTAATGTATCAAATGCTTTAGCCAGATCTAAGTAGGCAGTATGCACTGTTTTCCCTCATCCATTGCATTGATGACCTTTTCCAAGAAGTCCACCAGATTCAATATGCATGACCTTCCTTTGACAAAGCCAAACTGGGATGGGTCCATTGGCTGGAGGTCTCCTTTGCTCTTGTTAATAATTTCCATGCTAATTCTTTCCACAGCTTTGCAAATAAGACTAGTCAAACTAGTGGGTCTGTAGTTGCCAGGATCTGTTGAAGGTGCTTCATTATGAAGGGGAATAATCATTGCTGCCTGTTCTCCATTCATGTGGCGCAAAGCCTATTAATGACTTCAGGGGTCCTGATAAGTCATATTTTAGGCTATTCAGGAGGCATCCTTTGATATTACCGGGGCCCACTGAGGCTGTGTTCTTGACTTTAGTGAGTGCAGCCAGTACATGCTCCTAGTTATAGTTGGAGGGGTTGTGGTTGGGGGTATTTGGGTGGAATGGTTGGGGGTTAGAGGGACCTAAAGTTGGACACTAACAGGGTCACTATATCGGCAGGCTCAGTAAACCAGTTCAGCACATTGTTGTGTGCTGCCTTTGAAGTTTCTGACAATAGCTGTAAAAGGCCTTATGGTTATCTTTCACCTGGAAGGTTATCTTACCCTCAAAGTTGTTATTGCATGACCTAATTTGCCCTCTTAGTTACCTATTTACTTTAATGAGAGAGTTTGTATCTTTATAGAAAATTACATTTCCTGATTTTGGCTATATTTTTTTCCCTTTGTTGTATACCATTTTTAACTTGGGATGCCACCAAGGCAGTTTGTTTCTAGGGCTACTCCTGGGTTTACTTCTGGTAGGTACAGCAGCCTCAATGCAGCCATTGTCATGGTTGTACAGAGTTTCTGAGAGCAATTCACTATAGGCTACTCTGTTCTCAGGATTTAGGTGGGCACTGAATTTTGACAAACAATTACTTTATGAAAGGTAATTTGCTGTTACTGGTTCTAATGGGATTACAGAGTTGATTTTGATTTCAAAGGACACAGCTTTATGGTCAGACCTTACCAGGGAGGATAAGTTATTGGAAGGGTGCAACATTCTCCCACATTTGTGTGCATGAGGTCCAGCATGTTGGAGCCTCTAGTGGACTTATTCACTATTTGGTCAAGGATGATTGTATTTATGAAGTCCAGGAATCTCTGTGCCTATAGACTTGAGGACATGTCGGATTCCCAGTCTATAGAGGGGAAATTAGAGTCTCCCTTGAGCAGAATGTTAGGGTGGATGGTAAGTGACTCCAGTAGGTCCAAGTATGGATTGTGAGCTTCTTGGGACATGGACCCTATAGGTGGCTAGGATTGAGTATGGGATTTTGTCTATGGCGATCTGCACATGGAGGAACTCCAGTGCATCATCCTGTTTGACCACCCTAGAGATATGTTTGTTATTGATGTATATTGAGACACCTCCTCCTTTAGCCATTTTCTGTGCAGCTAGTGGTCTAGCAGTGTGGAAGGCACTGAAACCTTGCATTGCTGGGGTACTCTCAGTTACTGTAAACCATACCTTGGTAAATGCCCAGATGTCTATATGCTTGAAGGGAGTGTAGTTTTTTTTTTTTATTTATGCTCCTGGCATCGAGCAGTAACACCTTGAGGTTCAGTTGTGTTAATTTCACTATGGCAGTAGGTCTGTCAGTTTGGCATGGGGACGTATAAAGTTTTAGCCAGTATTCAAAAGCCTGGAGGGGTAAGATACTGACCATCTTGGCCAAGGCATCGTGGTCTGTTAACCATGTCCTCCAAAGCTGCCAGATATCAGATTCCCTTAGAATGACATCAGAAAGATAGCCAGTTGATGAAATCAATCATTTTTGCTCATATTGTGGCATCATCCTTGGTGATGGTATTATGCTGTTCAGTGCTAGGCTCATACCAGCCTGAAACACATAGTCTGAAAGCTCCATAATATCTCTCTTCATATAGTCCAGGGAGGTCTTTTACACTTACATGGACTATGATGGAATCATACTGGTACCTGTGGTGTAATGACTTTAGTGGGTGTGTGATTTGGCAGATTCTGACTCCAGACAAGCAACTAAACTGGTTAGAGGGCCATCACTATATCTTACAATGCAGTGCCTTGTGATTAGAGTCCTGGAAAGTGTGTTTGTTTGCCTTAGGTGCTTAATGTTTGGGGCTCCACTGCGAGTGACAGTATGTGTGGTGTTAGATGTTGTTTTGTTCTGAGTGCATTTGGGCTTTGACAATGGGTGGTCTATGCAATCTTTGTTGTTTAAGAAGACTGCGTTCAAGTGCCTTAGCATATGTTAATGTATGGTTCGGTTGTGTGCTAGGTGATGTGGGTGTTGTGTGTATGGTTTTGACAACCTGATGTGCACTTGTATGTGAGAGTTTAGCCTCCAGTCTCATTGTGTAAGTACAACTCTTGCATACTTTATCTGCTTCTTTAAGGATTAAATGGCTGTCAGTAAACATGAGACAATTGTTATATTGTTTCTAGATATCCATATCCACCAAGAAGGCTACAGAAAAGTTAGGAAACTGAATATCCATACTGTCAGGTCCTTAGATTTTTGAGATACAAGGGGGTGGTGTATTGGAGCTAGAAGTCTATGAAGGGTGTTTAGTTGATGCAGACTAATAAGGGCACTTTACTGGGGCAGATTATGCTAAACAGTACTAACGTCTACTAACTCTAATGTTTACACAATAGTGAATTTTATTAAATCTGACACCCAACTAGCTGCTCTAAACTTGTCAGCGTATAAGGTATTTGAGCTATACTGCTGCTTTATAGGGTACAGTTTTATGGATCATTTTACAGGGAAAATTTGGTTTCTAGGTATTTGCTACTGTACAGGGCACTGCTAACCCATGCAAACATGCAAAATTTATAGCAGCACAAAACAGAAAACTAACTAATGCGCCCTCTGGCCAATACAATGACTGCACTACAAGTCCTTTTGTGCATTTCCTAACTCAGATAAACCAGTCAAACACCTCCTGCCACAATATGAATAAATCCAGTCCTCCTAATGTTAAAACATAAAAGAACAGTCCCACAAGTGCAATGCTACCACAAACCATGTATACAACTAGCTGGAAATCCCATGCTGAAGGCAATTTCAAGGCAGTCTTACATCAGTAACAGTGAGGGAAAAAGCAATTTTTTTTACAAATAATTCATTGAAATCCACACAAAAGCAGGAAACAGTAACAATCACTGAAAATAACTTAAGTGCAATTTAGTAATCAAAGGTACTTAACTTTGCCTGAATGGCACTGGGTACAAGTAAAACCCTTCTGGAATGTAGGCTAGGACTTCAAATTTTGCTGAGTTCTAGGAAAATGAGCTGGAGACAATATGTAGTAAAGGGGGGTTACTCAAGAGCAATACTGTTTTACTGAATAGGTACCCAGTATCATGGATCTATGGAAGACAATAGGTTGGAAGAGGGCATAAATAGCTTATGCAACAGTCATCCTTATCATCATCAACCCCATTTTCTACATGGGACCAGGGTATATGTCAACTGTCACCATCTCTCTCTATTCAATACTATTATCCTGCCTTCTTCAACACTCGTGCCTGACTGTCGCAGGTATACTCTCACACAATCCATCCATCTCTTTGCTGGATGCCCTCATTTCCTCTTGCCTTCTTTCTGTCTGTCCCAAATCTTCTTCACCAGATTGTGTCCTGCTTTTCTGCATATGTGCCTGAACCACTGTAATCTGTTCTCTTTAACCTTTACTGCAACTATTCTGCTCTTATGTCTTTCTTTCTTTATCTGTCCCCCAGTGTACAGCCTACTATCTATCATAGGCACTTCATCTCCATCACCTCTAGCTTCCTCAACTACCCTGCCTTTACTGCTCAGGTTTCTGTACCATACAGTAATACTGGTTGCACCAGTCTTCTGTTCACCTTACTTCTTTGGCATCCTTCCGTCGTATACTACACCTCTCACTGTGTGCCAGCTGGCTGCAGCCTCTCTGATTCTGGCTTTGCCAACAGTCAACAGAAATGAAAGAGGGGTGGTAGGTTTTAGGAAATCAGGTTATCATAAGGGGTAGAGGCCAGAGACAAAACTCAATAAAACAATAACAGCAAAAGGGTAGGAGTATTGGGAAAAAATCAAGGTATAAGCAGGATAGCTAGAGAGGCATTCAATCAAATAAAGGCAATACTGGACCTTTTTCAGAAACATATGCTTAACATCTTAGTGGTGAATGGGAAAGTCACAGAATGCAACTTTAATCAGGTAAATGATAAGCAGAATATTAAAGCACTGAATCACAAACTGGAGCAGAGACAATTCTCTCACTTTTGAACTTCTACTACAGTTTAAGACACCAGACTATGCATAAATTTGCCAGTAACACTGTTTATGGGAACAATGCAGTAATAAATGACTAAGGCACAAATCTGGCAGTAGTAATTCACAGTTCTGCCATAACTGTGAATTAAACTACAAGACTATGGCCCAGCAGGGTTTAAAATACAAACAGTTTTATAAGCAATTCTACTTGTGGAAAAAGAACTTGTAGAAACAGGTGTGTATGTTTAATTTGCAGTGGCCTGGAAAAACATTATTTTTAATTTTCATGCTCTGAGGTTAAGTGTCAGAGCATGCAGTACCTGCCATTGATATTTTTTCAATTTTATTTTGTCAAACTTTCTGCATGTCAGCATTTTGTAGTTTAGGTATTATTTGGTGCACATATATAGATGGACAAACACACCCACATCCATCTATATATCTATATCTATCTATATATCTATATATATATATCTATATATATATATATATATATATATATATATATATATATATATATATGCACACGCACACACACACACACACACACACACACACACACACACACACACACACACACAGACACACACACACACATATTTTATTTATTTTATTTTACATTTGTTGACTGGGATAGTCCATCTGGGTGTGAACCCATTTTCAGCGGAGGCCCGTGGAGTAAAGCTCCAATAAAACAAGAACAACATTGACAGGTACAGTGTCAGTTTTACATAGAATTTAACAGAAATATCTAGAGACAATAAAAAAAGCACAATATACAATAGGCACTTTAGTGAAAAGGAGAAAGTTATTACAATATAGTAAAGTTTTATATATATATATATATATATATATATATATATATATATATATATATATACATTTTTTTTGAGGGCAGGGGTCCATCTTTAGTTGATCGTTTGAGTATACTTTAATATGTGTACATATGTATACCCTTACAAAAAAAAAAAAATGATCAAATTATACTCTTATTGTAGGTAGCTGATATGTGGTGTTATCAAGTGGGAGTGGGGTATACATGGAGACTATAAAATTTAGGGGATGAAATTTGATGTGGGCTTATGTGGTATTAGCCTGGCTTGGTGCAGGAGCAGAGCCAGTTGTTAATGAGGTGGTCTTTGAGCAGAGTTTTGAATTGGTGTAGGTTGGTAGCATTTAGGATGTTTTCAGGGATTGAGTTCCAAAGTTTAGAAATGTGGTAAGAGTAGAGGATGTCCCCGGCTTTGTTGTTGCTTTTGGATACTTGGAGGAGTGTTTTGTGTGAGGATCGGAGTTGCAGAGTGTTGGTATATGGTTGGAGTAATTGTTTTAGGGCTGGGGTTCTGTTTGGCTGGTATATCAGTTGGTGAGTAAAGACAAGTTGGGTATAGGTTAGTTGTTGTGGGAATTCTAGCCAACGTATTTGTTGTAGGGCAGAGCAGTGGTGGGACCTATATGGGCAGCTAGTGGTGAACTTAGCTATTTTATTGTAGGCTGATTCAAGTTTGGTAAAGTCAGCTTTGTTAAGGTTTGTAAAGATGGGAGAAGCATAGAGAACAGTAGATAATAGATGAGTCCTGGCGATGCTTAGTCTAGAACTGCTAGTTAGGAAATGATTACTTCAGTAAGGAGAGCCTAGTTTGATGTGTATTTTTTAATGGTTTGAGAGAGGTGTAGGTCGAATTTTAATTTGCTATCAATTGTGACACCTAGTAATTTGGTATGTGAGCTGGTGGTTATAATAGTGTTGTTGGAGGAGTAGATTTGAAAAGTGGCTGAGGGATTGTGTATTTTGGTGGGCAGAAAGAGCATGAGTTTGGTCTTGTTTGGGTTCAGTATGAGGTTAGTGTTAGTTAGCCAGGATTCTACTTCTAGGAAGGATTGTTGTGTTATAGCCTGTAGTTGTGTCAGAGAGGGGATGGAGCATATCAGAGTAGAGTCATCTGAATATTGGATGACAGAGGCGGGAGATGTGGATTTATTGAGTTGATTTGTGATAATGGTAAAAAGTAGGGGGCCTAATATGTACCCCTGTGGAACTTCTATGTTAACAGGGAGCAAAGATGATAGCTCCTGTTGCCATCTAACAGCCTGCTAGTATTTGGTTAGATAGCTGTGGAATCAAGTTAGGGAAGAATGACTGAGATGTAATGTGGTCAGTTCTGACAGCAGTTGTTGGTGTGAAACTGTGTCGAATGCCTTTGAAAAATCTAGAAATATGGATGAGAAATATTTATTCTGATTTCTGTGTTCATTTATTGTGTTAGTAAAACTTAGGAGGGTGGTTGTGGTGCTGTGGTGGGGGCGAAAGCCATGTTGTGTGTTTGATAGGAGGTTATTGGAGAGAAGGTAGTTTAGAAGCTGGGAGTGAATACATTTTTCTAGTATTTTGGAGAGAGGTGAAAGAATGGCAATGGGCCTGTAATTAGTAAGCTCGGTAGAGTTGACACCTTTATGCAGTGGGGTGATACAGGAGACTTTCCGGATTAGTGGGACATAGTTCTCAGAGATACAGTGGTTGATGAGGATAGAAATGGGGTAGGCTATGACTTCAGAGGCAGCTTTGAGGAATTCTGATGGGAGGTTGTCAGCAGCTAGGCTGGTGGGCTTGAGCTTACTGAGTAGTTTTTTTATGGTATGGGTTGGGACGGGGTTAAAGGAGAAGGAGTTTACACCCTCATTGTTGGCTACGGGGATTGTAGTAGTGATGTTTTGGTCATAGTCAATAAGTGAGTGAACTGTGTTTATGAAAAAGGAATTGAATTGTGTTGCAATGTTATCATTTGATGGGGGTGTGGTAGGATTGGGGGTGGACGTACTACCAGGTTGCAGGAGTTTGTTTATAGTGGCCCAGAATTTTTGGGGGTTGTTTTTGTTTCTTTGCTGTGCAGTGATGTAGTAGGCTTTTTGTCAGCTTTTATCTGGGATTTGGCTTTATTCCTAAGTTGTTTGAAAAGTAGAAGGTTGTCATTGCTTTTGTTAGTTAGCCAGTGTTTGTTCCCATGCCTTGTCCCTTTCTTTT